>NW_028258757.1:0-39797 GCF_982586985.1 Callionymus lyra
TTTTGAAGAGGTAAAAAAAAAAAAAAAAAAAAAATTGTGGAGTTTTGAAGAGGTAAAAAAAGGAACAAAAAATCAATGTTGGAGTTTTGAAGAGGTAAAAAAAAAAAAAAAAAAATTGTGGAGTTTTGAAGAGGTAAAAAAAATATAAAAAAATTTGTGGAGTTTTGAAGAGGTAAAAAAAAAAAAAGTTGGAGTTTTGAAGAGGTAAAAAAAAAAATAAAAAAAATTGAGTTTTGAAGAGGTAAAAAAAAAAAAAAAGTTGGAGTTTTGAAGAGGTAAAAAAAATAAAAAAAAAATTGTGGAGTTTTGAAGAGGTAAAAAAAGGAACAAAAAATCAATGTTGGAGTTTTGAAGAGGTAAAAAAAAAAAAAAAAAAAGTTGGAGTTTTGAAGAGGTAAAAAAAAAAAAAAAAAATTGTAGAGTTTTGAAGAGGTAAAAAAAAAAAAAAAAAGTTGGAGTTTTGAAGAGGTAAAAAAAATAAAAAGTTGGAGTTTTGAAGAGGTAAAAAAAAAAAAAAAAAAAAATTGTGGAGTTTTGAAGAGGTAAAAAAAAAAAAAAAAGTTGGAGTTTTGAAGAGGTAAAAAAAAAAAAAAAAAAATTGAGTTTTGAAGAGGTAAAAAAAAAAAAAAAGTTGGAGTTTTGAAGAGGTAAAAAAAGGAACAAAAAATCAATGTTGGAGTTTTGAAGAGGTAAAAAAAAAAAAAAAAAAAATTGTGGAGTTTTGAAGAGGTAAAAAAAGGAACAAAACATCAATGTTGGAGTTTTGAAGAGGTAAAAAAAAAAAAAATGTTGGAGTTTTGAAGAGGTAAAAAAAAAAAAAAAAAAAAATTGTGGAGTTTTGAAGAGGTAAAAAAAGGAACAAAAAATCAATGTTGGAGTTTTGAAGAGGTAAAAAAAAAAAAAAAAAAAAGTTGGAGTTTTGAAGAGGTAAAAAAAAAAAAAAAAATTGTAGAGTTTTGAAGAGGTAAAAAAAAAAAAAAAGTTGGAGTTTTGAAGAGGTAAAAAAAAAAAAAAGTTGGAGTTTTGAAGAGGTAAAAAAAAAAAAAAAAAAATTGTGGAGTTTTGAAGAGGTAAAAAAAAAAAAAAGTTGGAGTTTTGAAGAGGTAAAAAAAAATAAAAAAAAATTGAGTTTTGAAGAGGTAAAAAAAAAAAAAAAGTTGGAGTTTTGAAGAGGTAAAAAAAGGAACAAAAAATCAATGTTGGAGTTTTGAAGAGGTAAAAAAAAAAAAAATGTTGGAGTTTTGAAGAGGTAAAAAAAAAAAAAAAAAAAATTGTGGAGTTTTGAAGAGGTAAAAAAAGGAACAAAAAATCAATGTTGGAGTTTTGAAGAGGTAAAAAAAAAAAAAGTTGGAGTTTTGAAGAGGTAAAAAAATAAATTAAAAAAATTGTGGAGTTTTGAAGAGGTAAAAAAAGGAACAAAAAATCAATGTTGGAGTTTTGAAGAGGTAAAAAAAATAAATAAAAAATTGTGGAGTTTTGAAGAGGTAAAAAAAATATAAAAAAATTTGTGGAGTTTTGAAGAGGTAAAAAAAAAAAAGTTGGAGTTTTGAAGAGGTAAAAAAAAAAAAAAAAAATTGAGTTTTGAAGAGGTAAAAAAAAAAAAAAAAAAAATTTGGAGTTTTGAAGATGTAAAAAAAGGAACAAAAAATCAATGTTGGAGTTTTGAAGAGGTAAAAAAAAAAAAAAAGTTGGAGTTTTGAAGAGGTAAAAAAAAAAAAAAAAAAATTGTAGAGTTTTGAAGAGGTAAAAAAAAAAAAAAAAGTTGGAGTTTTGAAGAGGTAAAAAAAAAAAAAAAAATTTGGAGTTTTGGAGAGGTAAAAAAAGGAACAAAAAATCAATGTTGGAGTTTTGAAGAGGTAAAAAAAATAAATAAAAAATTGTGGAGTTTTGAAGAGGTAAAAAAAATATAAAAGAATTTGTGGAGTTTTGAAGAGGTAAAAAAAAAAAAAAGTTGGAGTTTTGAAGAGGTAAAAAAAAAAAAAAAAAATTTAGGAGTTTTGAAGAGGTAAAAAAAAAAAAAATTTGGAGTTTTGAAGAGGTAAAAAAAAAAAAAATGTTGGAGTTTTGAAGAGGTAAAAAAAAAAAAAAAAAAGTTGGAGTTTTGAAGAGGTAAAAAAAAAAAAAATTGAATTTTGAAGAGGTAAAAAAAGGAACAAAAAATCAATGTTGGAGTTTTGAAGAGGTAAAAAAAAAAAAGTTGGAGTTTTGAAGAGGTAAAAAAAAAAAAAAAAAAAAATTGTGGAGTTTTGAAGAGGTAGAAAAAGGAACAAAAAATCAATGTTGGAGTTTTGAAGAGGTAAAAAAAAAAAATGTTGGAGTTTTGAAGAGGTAAAAAAAAAAAAAAAAAAAATTGTAGAGTTTTGAAGAGGTAAAAAAAAAAAAAAAAAGTTGGAGTTTTGAAGAGGTAAAAAAAAAAAAAAATTGAATTTTGAAGAGGTAAAAAAAGGAACAAAAAATCAATGTTGGAGTTTTGAAGAGGTAAAAAAAAAAAAGTTGGAGTTTTGAAGAGGTAAAAAAAAAAAAAAAAAAAATTGTGGAGTTTTGAAGAGGTAGAAAAAGGAACAAAAAATCAATGTTGGAGTTTTGAAGAGGTAAAAAAAAAAATGTTGGAGTTTTGAAGAGGTAAAAAAAAAAAATAAAAAAAATTGTGGAGTTTTGAAGAGGTAAAAAAAGGAACAAAAAATCAATGTTGGAGTTTTGAAGAGGTAAAAAAAAAAAAAAAAAAGTTGGAGTTTTGAAGAGGTAAAAAAAAAAAAAAAAAATTGTAGAGTTTTGAAGAGGTAAAAAAAAAAAAAAAGTTGGAGTTTTGAAGAGGTAAAAAAAATAAAAAGTTGGAGTTTTGAAGAGGTAAAAAAAAAAAAAAAAAAAAATTGTGGAGTTTTGAAGAGGTAAAAAAAAAAAAAAAGTTGGAGTTTTGAAGAGGTAAAAAAAAAAAAAAAAAAATTGAGTTTTGAAGAGGTAAAAAAAAAAAAGTTGGAGTTTTGAAGAGGTAAAAAAAGGAACAAAAAATCAATGTTGGAGTTTTGAAGAGGTAAAAAAAAAAAATGTTGGAGTTTTGAAGAGGTAAAAAAAAAAAAAGTTGGAGTTTTGAAGAGGTAAAAAAAATATAAAAAAATTTGTGGAGTTTTGAAGAGGTAAAAAAAAAAAAGTTGGAGTTTTGAAGAGGTAAAAAAAAAAAAAAAAATTGAGTTTTGAAGAGGTAAAAAAAAAAATAAAAAAAATTTGGAGTTTTGGAGAGGTAAAAAAAGGAACAAAAAATCAATGTTGGAGTTTTGAAGAGGTAAAAAAAATAAATAAAAAATTGTGGAGTTTTGAAGAGGTAAAAAAAATATAAAAAAATTTGTGGAGTTTTGAAGAGGCAAAAAAAAAAAAAGTTGGAGTTTTGAAGAGGTAAAAAAAAAAAAAAAAAAATTTAGGAGTTTTGAAGAGGTAAAAAAAAAAAAAATTTGGAGTTTTGAAGAGGTAAAAAAAAAAAAAATGTTGGAGTTTTGAAGAGGTAAAAAAAAAAAAAAAAGTTGGAGTTTTGAAGAGGTAAAAAAAAAAAAAAAAATTGAGTTTTGAAGAGGTAAAAAAAGGAACAAAAAATCAATGTTGGAGTTTTGAAGAGGTAAAAAAAAAAAAGTTGGAGTTTTGAAGAGGTAAAAAAAAAAAAAAAAAAAAATTGTGGAGTTTTGAAGAGGTAGAAAACGGAACAAAAAATCAATGTTGGAGTTTTGAAGAGGTAAAAAAAAAAAAAATGTTGGAGTTTTGAAGAGGTAAAAAAAAAAAAAAAAAAAAAATTGTGGAGTTTTGAAGAGGTAAAAAAAGGAACAAAAAATCAATGTTGGAGTTTTGAAGAGGTAAAAAAAAAAAAAAAAAAAGTTGGAGTTTTGAAGAGGTAAAA
This sequence comes from Callionymus lyra, assembly GCF_982586985.1. Lineage (NCBI taxonomy): Eukaryota > Metazoa > Chordata > Actinopteri > Syngnathiformes > Callionymidae > Callionymus > Callionymus lyra. The sequence continues at coordinate 3,884 of NW_028258757.1, forward strand.
AAAAAAAAAAAAATTGTAGAGTTTTGAAGAGGTAAAAAAAAAAAAAAAAAGTTGGAGTTTTGAAGAGGTAAAAAAAAAAAAAAGTTGGAGTTTTGAAGAGGTAAAAAAAAAAAAAAAAAAATTGTGGAGTTTTGAAGAGGTAAAAAAAAAAAAAAGTTGGAGTTTTGAAGAGGTAAAAAAAAATAAAAAAAAATTGAGTTTTGAAGAGGTAAAAAAAAAAAAAAAGTTGGAGTTTTGAAGAGGTAAAAAAAGGAACAAAAAATCAATGTTGGAGTTTTGAAGAGGTAAAAAAAAAAAAAATGTTGGAGTTTTGAAGAGGTAAAAAAAGGAACAAAAAATCAATGTTGGAGTTTTGAAGAGGTAAAAAAAAAAAAAAGTTGGAGTTTTGAAGAGGTAAAAAAAATAAATTAAAAAAATTGTGGAGTTTTGAAGAGGTAAAAAAAGGAACAAAAAATCAATGTTGGAGTTTTGAAGAGGTAAAAAAAATAAATAAAAAATTGTGGAGTTTTGAAGAGGTAAAAAAAATATAAAAAAATTTGTGGAGTTTTGAAGAGGTAAAAAAAAAAAAAAGTTGGAGTTTTGAAGAGGTAAAAAAAAAAAAAAAAAATTGAGTTTTGAAGAGGTAAAAAAAAAAAAAAAAGTTGGAGTTTTGAAGAGGTAAAAAAAAAAAAAAGTTGGAGTTTTGAAGAGGTAAAAAAAAAAAAAAAAAAAAATTGTGGAGTTTTGAAGAGGTAAAAAAAAAAAAAAGTTGGAGTTTTGAAGAGGTAAAAAAAAATAAAAAAAAATTGAGTTTTGAAGAGGTAAAAAAAAAAAAAAAGTTGGAGTTTTGAAGAGGTAAAAAAAGGAACAAAAAATCAATGTTGGAGTTTTGAAGAGGTAAAAAAAAAAAAAATGTTGGAGTTTTGAAGAGGTAAAAAAAAAAAAAAAAAAATTGTGGAGTTTCGAAGAGGTAAAAAAAGGAACAAAAAATCAATGTTGGAGTTTTGAAGAGGTAAAAAAAAAAAAAAGTTGGAGTTTTGAAGAGGTAAAAAAAATAAATTAAAAAAATTGTGGAGTTTTGAAGAGGTAAAAAAAGGAACAAAAAATCAATGTTGGAGTTTTGAAGAGGTAAAAAAAATAAATAAAAAATTGTGGAGTTTTGAAGAGGTAAAAAAAATATAAAAAAATTTGTGGAGTTTTGAAGAGGTAAAAAAAAAAAAAGTTGGAGTTTTGAAGAGGTAAAAAAAAAAAAAAAAAATTGAGTTTTGAAGAGGTAAAAAAAGGAACAAAAAATCAATGTTGGAGTTTTGAAGAGGTAAAAAAAAAAAAAATGTTGGAGTTTTGAAGAGGTAAAAAAAAAAAAAAGTTGGAGTTTTGAAGAGGTAAAAAAAAAAAAAAAAAAAAATTGTAGAGTTTTGAAGAGGTAAAAAAAAAAAAAAAAGTTGGAGTTTTGAAGAGGTAAAAAAAAAAAAAAAAAAAAATTGTAGAGTTTTGAAGAGGTAAAAAAAAAAAAAAAAGTTGGAGTTTTGAAGAGGTAAAAAAAAAAAAAAAATTGAGTTTTGAAGAGGTAAAAAAAGGAACAAAAAATCAATGTTGGAGTTTTGAAGAGGTAAAAAAAAAAAAGTTGGAGTTTTGAAGAGGTAAAAAAAAAAAAAAAAAAAAATTGTGGAGTTTTGAAGAGGTAGAAAACGGAACAAAAAATCAATGTTGGAGTTTTGAAGAGGTAAAAAAAAAAAAAATGTTGGAGTTTTGAAGAGGTAAAAAAAAAAAAAAGTTGGAGTTTTGAAGAGGTAAAAAAAAAAAAAAAAAAAAATTGTAGAGTTTTGAAGAGGTAAAAAAAAAAAAAAAAGTTGGAGTTTTGAAGAGGTAAAAAAAAAAAAAAAAAAAAATTGTAGAGTTTTGAAGAGGTAAAAAAAAAAAAAAAAGTTGGAGTTTTGAAGAGGTAAAAAAAAAAAAAAAAATTGAGTTTTGAAGAGGTAAAAAAAGGAACAAAAAATCAATGTTGGAGTTTTGAAGAGGTAAAAAAAAAAAAGTTGGAGTTTTGAAGAGGTAAAAAAAAAAAAAAAAAAAATTGTGGAGTTTTGAAGAGGTAGAAAACGGAACAAAAAATCAATGTTGGAGTTTTGAAGAGGTAAAAAAAAAAAAAATGTTGGAGTTTTGAAGAGGTAAAAAAAAAAAAAAAAAAAATTGTGGAGTTTTGAAGAGGTAAAAAAAGGAACAAAAAATCAATGTTGGAGTTTTGAAGAGGTAAAAAAAAAAAAAAAAAAAGTTGGAGTTTTGAAGAGGTAAAAAAAAAAAAAAAAAATTGAGTTTTGAAGAGGTAAAAAAAAAAAAAAAGTTGGAGTTTTGAAGAGGTAAAAAAAGGAACAAAAAATCAATGTTGGAGTTTTGGAGAGGTAAAAAAAAAAAAAATGTTGGAGTTTTGAAGAGGTAAAAAAAAAAAAAAAAAAAATTGTGGAGTTTTGAAGAGGTAAAAAAAGGAACAAAAAATCAATGTTGGAGTTTTGAAGAGGTAAAAAAAAAAAAAAAGTTGGAGTTTTGAAGAGGTAAAAAAAAAAAATAAAAAAAATTGTGGAGTTTTGAAGAGGTAAAAAAAGGAACAAAAAATCAATGTTGGAGTTTTGAAGAGGTAAAAAAAATAAATAAAAAATTGTGGAGTTTTGAAGAGGTAAAAAAAATATAAAAAAATTTGTGGAGTTTTGAAGAGGTAAAAAAAAAAAAAGTTGGAGTTTTGAAGAGGTAAAAAAAAAAAAAAAAAATTGAGTTTTGAAGAGGTAAAAAAAAAAAAAAAAAAATTTGGAGTTTTGAAGATGTAAAAAAAGGAACAAAAAATCAATGTTGGAGTTTTGAAGAGGTAAAAAAAAAAAAAAGTTGGAGTTTTGAAGAGGTAAAAAAAAAAAAAAAAAAAAATGTAGAGTTTTGAAGAGGTAAAAAAAAAAAAAAAAAGTTGGAGTTTTGAAGAGGTAAAAAAAAAAAAAAAAAATTTGGAGTTTTGGAGAGGTAAAAAAAGGAACAAAAAATCAATGTTGGAGTTTTGAAGAGGTAAAAAAAATAAATAAAAAATTGTGGAGTTTTGAAGAGGTAAAAAAAATATAAAAAAATTTGTGGAGTTTTGAAGAGGCAAAAAAAAAAAAAGTTGGAGTTTTGAAGAGGTAAAAAAAAAAAAAAAAAATTTAGGAGTTTTGAAGAGGTAAAAAAAAAAAAAATTTGGAGTTTTGAAGAGGTAAAAAAAAAAAAAATGTTGGAGTTTTGAAGAGGTAAAAAAAATAAATAAAAAAAATTGTGGAGTTTTGAAGAGGTAAAAAAAGGAACAAAAAATCAATGTTGGAGTTTTGAAGAGGTAAAAAAAAAAAAGTTGGAGTTTTGAAGAGGTAAAAATAAAAAATAAAAAAAATTGTGGAGTTTTGAAGAGGTAGAAAAAGGAACAAAAAATCAATGTTGGAGTTTTGAAGAGGTAAAAAAAAAAAAAATGTTGGAGTTTTGAAGAGGTAAAAAAAAAAAAAAAAAAAATTGTGGAGTTTTGAAGAGGTAAAAAAAGGAACAAAAAATCAATGTTGGAGTTTTGAAGAGGTAAAAAAAAAAAAAAAAAAAGTTGGAGTTTTGAAGAGGTAAAAAAAAAAAAAGTTGGAGTTTTGAAGAGGTAAAAAAAAAAAAAAAAAAAATTGTAGAGTTTTGAAGAGGTAAAAAAAAAAAAAAAAGTTGGAGTTTTGAAGAGGTAAAAAAAAAAAAAAAATTTGGAGTTTTGAAGAGGTAAAAAAAAAAAAAAAAAAATTGTAGAGTTTTGAAGAGGTAAAAAAAAAAAAGTTGGAGTTTTGAAGAGGTAAAAAAAAAAAAAAAAAAATTTGGAGTTTTGAAGATGTAAAAAAAGGAACAAAAAATCAATGTTGGAGTTTTGAAGAGGTAAAAAAAAAAAAAAGTTGGAGTTTTGAAGAGGTAAAAAAAAAAAAAAAAAAATTGTAGTTTTGAAGAGGTAAAAAAAAAAAAAAAAAAGTTGGAGTTTTGAAGAGGTAAAAAAAAAAAAAATTTGGAGTTTTGAAGAGGTAAAAAAAAAAAAATGTTGGAGTTTTGAAGAGGTAAAAAAAAAAAATAAAAAAAATTGTGGAGTTTTGAAGAGGTAAAAAAAGGAACAAAAAATCAATGTTGGAGTTTTGAAGAGGTAAAAAAAAAAAAAAAAAAAGTTGGAGTTTTGAAGAGGTAAAAAAAAAAAAAAGTTGGAGTTTTGAAGAGGTAAAAAAAAAAAAAAAAAAATTGTAGAGTTTTGAAGAGGTAAAAAAAAAAAAAAAAGTTGGAGTTTTGAAGAGGTAAAAAAAAATAAAAAAAATTGAGTTTTGAAGAGGTAAAAAAAGGAACAAAAAATCAATGTTGGAGTTTTGAAGAGGTAAAAAAAAAAAAGTTGGAGTTTTGAAGAGGTAAAAAAAAAAAAAAAAAAAGTTGGAGTTTTGAAGAGGTAAAAAAAAAAAAAGTTGGAGTTTTGAAGAGGTAAAAAAAAATAAAAAAAAAAATTGTAGAGTTTTGAAGAGGTAAAAAAAAAAAAAAAATTTGGAGTTTTGAAGAGGTAAAAAAAAAAAAAAAAAAACTGTAGAGTTTTGAAGAGGTAAAAAAAAAAAAAAAAGTTGGAGTTTTGAAGAGGTAAAAAAAAAAAAAGTTGGAGTTTTGAAGAGGTAAAAAAAAAATAAAAGTTGGAGTTTTGAAGAGGTAAAAAAAGGAACAAAAAATCAATGTTGGAGTTTTGAAGAGGTAAAAAAAAAAAAAATGTTGGAGTTTTGAAGAGGTAAAAAAAAAAAAAAAAAAATTGTGGAGTTTTGAAGAGGTAAAAAAAGGAACAAAAAATCAATGTTGGAGTTTTGAAGAGGTAAAAAAAAAAAAAAGTTGGAGTTTTGAAGAGGTAAAAAAAAAAAAAAAAAAAAATTGTGGAGTTTTGAAGAGGTAAAAAAAGGAACAAAAAATCAATGTTGGAGTTTTGAAGAGGTAAAAAAAATAAATAAAAAATTGTGGAGTTTTGAAGAGGTAAAAAAAATATAAAAAAAATTGTGGAGTTTTGAAGAGGTAAAAAAAAAAAAAAAGTTGGAGTTTTGAAGAGGTAAAAAAAGGAACAAAACATCAATGTTGGAGTTTTGAAGAGGTAAAAAAAAAAAAAATGTTGGAGTTTTGAAGAGGTAAAAAAAAAAAAGAAAAAATTGTGGAGTTTTGAAGAGGTAAAAAAAGGAACAAAAAATCAATGTTGGAGTTTTGAAGAGGTAAAAAAAAAAAAAAAAAAGTTGGAGTTTTGAAGATGTAAAAAAAGGAACAAAAAATCAATGTTGGAGTTTTGAAGAGGTAAAAAAAAAAAAAAAAAATTTGGAGTTTTGAAGATGTAAAAAAAGGAACAAAAAATCAATGTTGGAGTTTTGAAGAGGTAAAAAAAAAAAAAGTTGGAGTTTTGAAGAGGTAAAAAAAGGAACAAAACATCAATGTTGGAGTTTTGAAGAGGTAAAAAAAAAAAAAATGTTGGAGTTTTGAAGAGGTAAAAAAAAAAAAAGAAAAAATTGTGGAGTTTTGAAGAGGTAAAAAAAGGAACAAAAAATCAATGTTGGAGTTTTGAAGAGGTAAAAAAAAAAAAAAAAAAAGTTGGAGTTTTGAAGAGGTAAAAAAAAAAAAAAAGTTGGAGTTTTGAAGAGGTAAAAAAAAAAAAAAAAAAAATTGAGTTTTGAAGAGGTAAAAAAAAAAAAAAGTTGGAGTTTTGAAGAGGTAAAAAAAGGAACAAAAAATCAATGTTGGAGTTTTGAAGAGGTAAAAAAAAAAAAAATGTTGGAGTTTTGAAGAGGTAAAAAAAAAAAAAAAAAAATTGTGGAGTTTTGAAGAGGTAAAAAAAGGAACAAAAAATCAATGTTGGAGTTTTGAAGAGGTAAAAAAAAAAAAAAAGTTGGAGTTTTGAAGAGGTAAAAAAAAAAAAAAAAAAAATTGTGGAGTTTTGAAGAGGTAAAAAAAGGAACAAAAAATCAATGTTGGAGTTTTGAAGAGGTAAAAAAAATAAATAAAAAATTGTGGAGTTTTGAAGAGGTAAAAAAAATATAAAAAAATTTGTGGAGTTTTGAAGAGGTAAGAAAAAAAAAAGTTGGAGTTTTGAAGAGGTAAAAAAAAAAAAAAAAGAGTTTTGAAGAGGTAAAAAAAAAAAAAAAAAAAATTTGGAGTTTTGAAGAGGTAAAAAAAAAAAAAAAAAAAATTGAGTTTTGAAGAGGTAAAAAAAAAAAAAAAGTTGGAGTTTTGAAGAGGTAAAAAAAGGAACAAAAAATCAATGTTGGAGTTTTGAAGAGGTAAAAAAAAAAAAAATGTTGGAGTTTTGAAGAGGTAAAAAAAGGAACAAAACATCAATGTTGGAGTTTTGAAGAGGTAAAAAAAAAAAAAATGTTGGAGTTTTGAAGAGGTAAAAAAAAAAAAAGAAAAAATTGTGGAGTTTTGAAGAGGTAAAAAAAGGAACAAAAAATCAATGTTGGAGTTTTGAAGAGGTAAAAAAAAAAAAAAAAAAAGTTGGAGTTTTGAAGAGGTAAAAAAAAAAAAAAAGTTGGAGTTTTGAAGAGGTAAAAAAAAAAAAAAAAAATTGAGTTTTGAAGAGGTAAAAAAAAAAAAAAGTTGGAGTTTTGAAGAGGTAAAAAAAGGAACAAAAAATCAATGTTGGAGTTTTGAAGAGGTAAAAAAAAAAAAAATGTTGGAGTTTTGAAGAGGTAAAAAAAAAAAAAAAAAAAATTGTGGAGTTTTGAAGAGGTAAAAAAAGGAACAAAAAATCAATGTTGGAGTTTTGAAGAGGTAAAAAAAAAAAAAGTTGGAGTTTTGAAGAGGTAAAAAAAAAAAAAAAAAAAAATTGTGGAGTTTTGAAGAGGTAAAAAAAGGAACAAAAAATCAATGTTGGAGTTTTGAAGAGGTAAAAAAAATAAATAAAAAATTGTGGAGTTTTGAAGAGGTAAAAAAAATATAAAAAAATTTGTGGAGTTTTGAAGAGGTAAAAAAAAAAAAAGTTGGAGTTTTGAAGAGGTAAAAAAAAAAAAAAAAAGAGTTTTGAAGAGGTAAAAAAAGGAACAAAAAATCAATGTTGGAGTTTTGAAGAGGTAAAAAAAAAAAAAAGTTGGAGTTTTGAAGAGGTAAAAAAAAAAAAAAAAAAAATTGTAGAGTTTTGAAGAGGTAAAAAAAAAAAAAAAAAGTTGGAGTTTTGAAGAGGTAAAAAAAAAAAAAAAAATTGGGAGTTTTGGAGAGGTAAAAAAAGGAACAAAAAATCAATGTTGGAGTTTTGAAGAGGTAAAAAAAATAAATAAAAAATTGTGGAGTTTTGAAGAGGTAAAAAAAAAAAGAATTTGGAGTTTTGAAGAGGTAAAAAAAAAAAAAATGTTGGAGTTTTGAAGAGGTAAAAAAAAAAAATAAAAAAAATTGTGGAGTTTTGAAGAGGTAAAAAAAGGAACAAAAAATCAATGTTGGAGTTTTGAAGAGGTAAAAAATAAATAAAAAAAAGTTGGAGTTTTGAAGAGGTAAAAAAAAAAAAAAGTTGGAGTTTTGAAGAGGTAAAAAAAAATAAAAAAAAAAATTGTAGAGTTTTGAAGAGGTAAAAAAAAAAAAAAAAGTTGGAGTTTTGAAGAGGTAAAAAAAAAAAAAAAAAATTGAGTTTTGAAGAGGTAAAAAAAGGAACAAAAAATCAATGTTGGAGTTTTGAAGAGGTAAAAAAGAAAAAGTTGAAGTTTTGAAGAGGTAAAAAAAAAAAATAAAAAAAATTGTGGAGTTTTGAAGAGGTAGAAAAAGGAACAAAAAATCAATGTTGGAGTTTTGAAGAGGTAAAAAAAAAAAAAATGTTGGAGTTTTGAAGAGGTAAAAAAAAAATAAAAAAAAAATTGTGGAGTTTTGAAGAGGTAAAAAAAGGAACAAAAAATCAATGTTGGAGTTTTGAAGAGGTAAAAAAAAAAAAAAAAAAAGTTGGAGTTTTGAAGAGGTAAAAAAAAAAAAAGTTGGAGTTTTGAAGAGGTAAAAAAAAAAAAAAAAAAAAATTGTAGAGTTTTGAAGAGGTAAAAAAAAAAAAAAAAGTTGGAGTTTTGAAGAGGTAAAAAAAATAAAAAGTTGGAGTTTTGAAGAGGTAAAAAAAAAAAAAAAAAAAATTGTGGAGTTTTGAAGAGGTAAAAAAAAAAAAAAAGTTGGAGTTTTGAAGAGGTAAAAAAAAAAAAAAGTTGGAGTTTTGAAGAGGTAAAAAAAAAAAATAAAAAAAATTGTGGAGTTTTGAAGAGGTAAAAAAAGGAACAAAAAATCAATGTTGGAGTTTTGAAGAGGTAAAAAAAAAAAATAAAAAATTGTGGAGTTTTGAAGAGGTAAAAAAAATATAAAAAAAATTTGTGGAGTTTTGAAGAGGTAAAAAAAAAAAAAAGTTGGAGTTTTGAAGAGGTAAAAAAAAAAAAAAAAAAAATTTGGAGTTTTGAAGATGTAAAAAAAGGAACAAAAAAAAAATTTTGGAGTTTTGAAGAGGTAAAAAAAAATAAAAAGTTGGAGTTTTGAAGAGGTAAAAAAAAAAAAAAAAAAAGTTGGAGTTTTGAAGAGGTAAAAAAAAAAAAAAGTTGGAGTTTTGAAGAGGTAAAAAAAAAAAAAAAAAATTTGGAGTTTTGAAGAGGTAAAAAAAAAAAAAAAAAAATAGTGGAGTTTTGAAGAGGTAAAAAAAAAAAAAAAAGTTGGAGTTTTGAAGAGGTAAAAAAAATAAAAAGTTGGAGTTTTGAAGAGGTAAAAAAAAAAAAAAAAAAAAATTGGGGAGTTTTGAAGAGGTAAAAAAAAAAAAAAAGTTGGAGTTTTGAAGAGGTAAAAAAAAAAAAAAAAAAATTGAGTTTTGAAGAGGTAAAAAAAAAAAAAAAGTTGGAGTTTTGAAGAGGTAAAAAAAGGAACAAAAAATCAATGTTGGAGTTTTGAAGAGGTAAAAAAAAAAAAAAAAAATTGTGGAGTTTTGAAGAGGTAAAAAAAGGAACAAAAAATCAATGTTGGAGTTTTGAAGAGGTAAAAAAAAAAAAAAGTTGGAGTTTTGAAGAGGTAAAAAAAAAAAATAAAAAAAATTGTGGAGTTTTGAAGAGGTAAAAAAAGGAACAAAAAATCAATGTTGGAGTTTTGAAGAGGTAAAAAAAATAAATAAAAAATTTGTGGAGTTTTGAAGAGGTAAAAAAAAAAAAAGTTGGAGTTTTGAAGAGGTAAAAAAAAAAAAAAAAAAAATTTGGAGTTTTGAAGATGTAAAAAAAGGAACAAAAAATCAATGTTGGAGTTTTGAAGAGGTAAAAAAAAAAAAAAGTTGGAGTTTTGAAGAGGTAAAAAAAAAAAAAAGTTGGAGTTTTGAAGAGGTAAAAAAAAAAAAAAAAAAAATTGTAGAGTTTTGAAGAGGTAAAAAAAAAAAAAAAAAGTTGGAGTTTTGAAGAGGTAAAAAAAATAAATAAAAAATTGTGGAGTTTTGAAGAGGTAAAAAAAATATAAAAAAATTTGTGGAGTTTTGAAGAGGTAAAAAAAAAAAAAGTTGGAGTTTTGAAGAGGTAAAAAAAAAAAAAAAAAGAGTTTTGAAGAGGTAAAAAAAAAAAAAAAAAAATTTGGAGTTTTGAAGATGTAAAAAAAGGAACAAAAAATCAATGTTGGAGTTTTGAAGAGGTAAAAAAAAAAAAAAGTTGGAGTTTTGAAGAGGTAAAAAAAAAAAAAAAAAAAAATTGTAGAGTTTTGAAGAGGTAAAAAAAAAAAAAAAAAGTTGGAGTTTTGAAGAGGTAAAAAAAAAAAAAAAAAATTGGGAGTTTTGGAGAGGTAAAAAAAGGAACAAAAAATCAATGTTGGAGTTTTGAAGAGGTAAAAAAAATAAATAAAAAATTGTGGAGTTTTGAAGAGGTAAAAAAAAAAAGAATTTGGAGTTTTGAAGAGGTAAAAAAAAAAAAAATGTTGGAGTTTTGAAGAGGTAAAAAAAAAAAATAAAAAAAATTGTGGAGTTTTGAAGAGGTAAAAAAAGGAACAAAAAATCAATGTTGGAGTTTTGAAGAGGTAAAAAATAAATAAAAAAAAGTTGGAGTTTTGAAGAGGTAAAAAAAAAAAAAGTTGGAGTTTTGAAGAGGTAAAAAAAAATAAAAAAAAAAATTGTAGAGTTTTGAAGAGGTAAAAAAAAAAAAAAAAGTTGGAGTTTTGAAGAGGTAAAAAAAAAAAAAAAAAATTGAGTTTTGAAGAGGTAAAAAAAGGAACAAAAAATCAATGTTGGAGTTTTGAAGAGGTAAAAAAGAAAAAGTTGAAGTTTTGAAGAGGTAAAAAAAAAAAATAAAAAAAATTGTGGAGTTTTGAAGAGGTAGAAAAAGGAACAAAAAATCAATGTTGGAGTTTTGAAGAGGTAAAAAAAAAAAAAATGTTGGAGTTTTGAAGAGGTAAAAAAAAAATAAAAAAAAAATTGTGGAGTTTTGAAGAGGTAAAAAAAGGAACAAAAAATCAATGTTGGAGTTTTGAAGAGGTAAAAAAAAAAAAAAAAAAAGTTGGAGTTTTGAAGAGGTAAAAAAAAAAAAAGTTGGAGTTTTGAAGAGGTAAAAAAAAAAAAAAAAAAAAAATTGTAGAGTTTTGAAGAGGTAAAAAAAAAAAAAAAAGTTGGAGTTTTGAAGAGGTAAAAAAAATAAAAAGTTGGAGTTTTGAAGAGGTAAAAAAAAAAAAAAAAAAATTGTGGAGTTTTGAAGAGGTAAAAAAAAAAAAAAAGTTGGAGTTTTGAAGAGGTAAAAAAAAAAAAAAGTTGGAGTTTTGAAGAGGTAAAAAAAAAAAATAAAAAAAATTGTGGAGTTTTGAAGAGGTAAAAAAAGGAACAAAAAATCAATGTTGGAGTTTTGAAGAGGTAAAAAAAATAAATAAAAAATTGTGGAGTTTTGAAGAGGTAAAAAAAATATAAAAAAAATTTGTGGAGTTTTGAAGAGGTAAAAAAAAAAAAAAGTTGGAGTTTTGAAGAGGTAAAAAAAAAAAAAAAAAAATTTGGAGTTTTGAAGATGTAAAAAAAGGAACAAAAAAAAAATTTTGGAGTTTTGAAGAGGTAAAAAAAAAAAAAAAGTTGGAGTTTTGAAGAGGTAAAAAAAAAAAAAAAAAAAGTTGGAGTTTTGAAGAGGTAAAAAAAAAAAAAGTTGGAGTTTTGAAGAGGTAAAAAAAAAAAAAAAAAATTTGGAGTTTTGAAGAGGTAAAAAAAAAAAAAAAAAATAGTGGAGTTTTGAAGAGGTAAAAAAAAAAAAAAAAAGTTGGAGTTTTGAAGAGGTAAAAAAAATAAAAAGTTGGAGTTTTGAAGAGGTAAAAAAAAAAAAAAAAAAAAATTGTGGAGTTTTGAAGAGGTAAAAAAAAAAAAAAAGTTGGAGTTTTGAAGAGGTAAAAAAAAAAAAAAAAAATTGAGTTTTGAAGAGGTAAAAAAAAAAAAAAAGTTGGAGTTTTGAAGAGGTAAAAAAAGGAACAAAAAATCAATGTTGGAGTTTTGAAGAGGTAAAAAAAAAAAAAAAAAATTGTGGAGTTTTGAAGAGGTAAAAAAAGGAACAAAAAATCAATGTTGGAGTTTTGAAGAGGTAAAAAAAAAAAAAAGTTGGAGTTTTGAAGAGGTAAAAAAAAAAAATAAAAAAAATTGTGGAGTTTTGAAGAGGTAAAAAAAGGAACAAAAAATCAATGTTGGAGTTTTGAAGAGGTAAAAAAAATAAATAAAAAATTTGTGGAGTTTTGAAGAGGTAAAAAAAAAAAAAGTTGGAGTTTTGAAGAGGTAAAAAAAAAAAAAAAAAAATTTGGAGTTTTGAAGATGTAAAAAAAGGAACAAAAAATCAATGTTGGAGTTTTGAAGAGGTAAAAAAAAAAAAAAGTTGGAGTTTTGAAGAGGTAAAAAAAAAAAAAAGTTGGAGTTTTGAAGAGGTAAAAAAAAAAAAAAAAAAAATTGTAGAGTTTTGAAGAGGTAAAAAAAAAAAAAAAAAGTTGGAGTTTTGAAGAGGTAAAAAAAATAAATAAAAAATTGTGGAGTTTTGAAGAGGTAAAAAAAATATAAAAAAATTTGTGGAGTTTTGAAGAGGTAAAAAAAAAAAAAAGTTGGAGTTTTGAAGAGGTAAAAAAAAAATAAAAAAAATTTAGGAGTTTTGAAGAGGTAAAAAAAAAAAAAATTTGGAGTTTTGAAGAGGTAAAAAAAAAAAAATGTTGGAGTTTTGAAGAGGTAAAAAAAAAAAAAAAAAAAAATTGTGGAGTTTTGAAGAGGTAAAAAAAAAAAAAGTTGGAGTTTTGAAGAGGTAAAAAAAAAAAAAAAAAAAATTGTAGAGTTTTGAAGAGGTAAAAAAAAAAAAAAAAGTTGGAGTTTTGAAGAGGTAAAAAAAAAAAAATGTTGGAGTTTTGAAGAGGTAAAAAAAAAAAATAAAAAAAATTGTGGAGTTTTGAAGAGGTAGAAAAAGGAACAAAAAATCAATGTTGGAGTTTTGAAGAGGTAAAAAAAAAAAAAATGTTGGAGTTTTGAAGAGGTAAAAAAAAAAAAAAAAAAAAATTGTGGAGTTTTGAAGAGGTAAAAAAAGGAACAAAAAATCAATGTTGGAGTTTTGAAGAGGTAAAAAAAAAAAAAAAAAAAAATTGTAGAGTTTTGAAGAGGTAAAAAAAAAAAAAAAAGTTGGAGTTTTGAAGAGGTAAAAAAAAAAATTTGGAGTTTTGAAGAGGTAAAAAAAAAAAAAAAAAAATTGTAGAGTTTTGAAGAGGTAAAAAAAAAAAAAAGTTGGAGTTTTGAAGAGGTAAAAAAAAAAAAAAGTTGGAGTTTTGAAGAGGTAAAAAAAAAAAAAAAAAAAATTGTGGAGTTTTGAAGAGGTAAAAAAAAAAAAAAGTTGGAGTTTTGAAGAGGTAAAAAAAAAAAAAAAAAAAATTGAGTTTTGAAGAGGTAAAAAAAAAAAAAAAGTTGGAGTTTTGAAGAGGTAAAAAAAGGAACAAAAAATCAATGTTGGAGTTTTGAAGAGGTAAAAAAAAAAAAAATGGAGTTTTGAAGAGGTAAAAAAAAAAAAAAAGAAATTGTGGAGTTTTGAAGAGGTAAAAAAAGGAACAAAAAATCAATGTTGGAGTTTTGAAGAGGCAAAAAAAAAAAAAAGTTGGAGTTTTGAAGAGGTAAAAAAAAAAAAAAAAAAATTGTGGAGTTTTGAAGAGGTAAAAAAAGGAACAAAAAATCAATGTTGGAGTTTTGAAGAGGTAAAAAAAATAAATAAAAAATTGTGGAGTTTTGAAGAGGTAAAAAAAATATAAAAAAATTTGTGGAGTTTTGAAGAGGTAAAAAAAAAAAAAAGTTGGAGTTTTGAAGAGGTAAAAAAAGGAACAAAAAATCAATGTTGGAGTTTTGAAGAGGTAAAAAAAAAAAAAATGTTGGAGTTTTGAAGAGGTAAAAAAAAAAAAAAAAAAATTGTGGAGTTTTGAAGAGGTAAAAAAAGGAACAAAAAATCAATGTTGGAGTTTTGAAGAGGTAAAAAAAAAAAAAGTTGGAGTTTTGAAGAGGTAAAAAAAAAAAAAAAAAAAAATTGTGGAGTTTTGAAGAGGTAAAAAAAGGAACAAAAAATCAATGTTGGAGTTTTGAAGAGGTAAAAAAAATAAATAAAAAATTGTGGAGTTTTGAAGAGGTAAAAAAAATATAAAAAAATTTGTGGAGTTTTGAAGAGGTAAAAAAAAAAAAAGTTGGAGTTTTGAAGAGGTAAAAAAAAAAAAAAAAAGAGTTTTGAAGAGGTAAAAAAAGGAACAAAAAATCAATGTTGGAGTTTTGAAGAGGTAAAAAAAAAAAAAAGTTGGAGTTTTGAAGAGGTAAAAAAAAAAAAAAAAAAAATTGTAGAGTTTTGAAGAGGTAAAAAAAAAAAAAAAAAGTTGGAGTTTTGAAGAGGTAAAAAAAAAAAAAAAAAATTGGGAGTTTTGGAGAGGTAAAAAAAGGAACAAAAAATCAATGTTGGAGTTTTGAAGAGGTAAAAAAAATAAATAAAAAATTGTGGAGTTTTGAAGAGGTAAAAAAAAAAAGAATTTGGAGTTTTGAAGAGGTAAAAAAAAAAAAAATGTTGGAGTTTTGAAGAGGTAAAAAAAAAAATAAAAAAAATTGTGGAGTTTTGAAGAGGTAAAAAAAGGAACAAAAAATCAATGTTGGAGTTTTGAAGAGGTAAAAAATAAATAAAAAAAAGTTGGAGTTTTGAAGAGGTAAAAAAAAAAAAAAGTTGGAGTTTTGAAGAGGTAAAAAAAAATAAAAAAAAAAATTGTAGAGTTTTGAAGAGGTAAAAAAAAAAAAAAAAGTTGGAGTTTTGAAGAGGTAAAAAAAAAAAAAAAAAATTGAGTTTTGAAGAGGTAAAAAAAGGAACAAAAAATCAATGTTGGAGTTTTGAAGAGGTAAAAAAGAAAAAGTTGAAGTTTTGAAGAGGTAAAAAAAAAAAATAAAAAAAATTGTGGAGTTTTGAAGAGGTAGAAAAAGGAACAAAAAATCAATGTTGGAGTTTTGAAGAGGTAAAAAAAAAAAAAATGTTGGAGTTTTGAAGAGGTAAAAAAAAAATAAAAAAAAAATTGTGGAGTTTTGAAGAGGTAAAAAAAGGAACAAAAAATCAATGTTGGAGTTTTGAAGAGGTAAAAAAAAAAAAAAAAAAAGTTGGAGTTTTGAAGAGGTAAAAAAAAAAAAAGTTGGAGTTTTGAAGAGGTAAAAAAAAAAAAAAAAAAAAATTGTAGAGTTTTGAAGAGGTAAAAAAAAAAAAAAAAGTTGGAGTTTTGAAGAGGTAAAAAAAATAAAAAGTTGGAGTTTTGAAGAGGTAAAAAAAAAAAAAAAAAAATTGTGGAGTTTTGAAGAGGTAAAAAAAAAAAAAAAGTTGGAGTTTTGAAGAGGTAAAAAAAAAAAAAAGTTGGAGTTTTGAAGAGGTAAAAAAAAAAATAAAAAAAATTGTGGAGTTTTGAAGAGGTAAAAAAAGGAACAAAAAATCAATGTTGGAGTTTTGAAGAGGTAAAAAAAATAAATAAAAAATTGTGGAGTTTTGAAGAGGTAAAAAAAATATAAAAAAAATTTGTGGAGTTTTGAAGAGGTAAAAAAAAAAAAAAGTTGGAGTTTTGAAGAGGTAAAAAAAAAAAAAAAAAAAATTTGGAGTTTTGAAGATGTAAAAAAAGGAACAAAAAAAAAATTTTGGAGTTTTGAAGAGGTAAAAAAAAATAAAAAGTTGGAGTTTTGAAGAGGTAAAAAAAAAAAAAAAAAAAGTTGGAGTTTTGAAGAGGTAAAAAAAAAAAAAAGTTGGAGTTTTGAAGAGGTAAAAAAAAAAAAAAAAAATTTGGAGTTTTGAAGAGGTAAAAAAAAAAAAAAAAAAATAGTGGAGTTTTGAAGAGGTAAAAAAAAAAAAAAAAGTTGGAGTTTTGAAGAGGTAAAAAAAATAAAAAGTTGGAGTTTTGAAGAGGTAAAAAAAAAAAAAAAAAAAATTGGGGAGTTTTGAAGAGGTAAAAAAAAAAAAAAAGTTGGAGTTTTGAAGAGGTAAAAAAAAAAAAAAAAAAAATTGAGTTTTGAAGAGGTAAAAAAAAAAAAAAAGTTGGAGTTTTGAAGAGGTAAAAAAAGGAACAAAAAATCAATGTTGGAGTTTTGAAGAGGTAAAAAAAAAAAAAAAAAATTGTGGAGTTTTGAAGAGGTAAAAAAAGGAACAAAAAATCAATGTTGGAGTTTTGAAGAGGTAAAAAAAAAAAAAAGTTGGAGTTTTGAAGAGGTAAAAAAAAAAAATAAAAAAAATTGTGGAGTTTTGAAGAGGTAAAAAAAGGAACAAAAAATCAATGTTGGAGTTTTGAAGAGGTAAAAAAAATAAATAAAAAATTTGTGGAGTTTTGAAGAGGTAAAAAAAAAAAAAGTTGGAGTTTTGAAGAGGTAAAAAAAAAAAAAAAAAAAATTTGGAGTTTTGAAGATGTAAAAAAAGGAACAAAAAATCAATGTTGGAGTTTTGAAGAGGTAAAAAAAAAAAAAAGTTGGAGTTTTGAAGAGGTAAAAAAAAAAAAAAGTTGGAGTTTTGAAGAGGTAAAAAAAAAAAAAAAAAAAATTGTAGAGTTTTGAAGAGGTAAAAAAAAAAAAAAAAAGTTGGAGTTTTGAAGAGGTAAAAAAAATAAATAAAAAATTGTGGAGTTTTGAAGAGGTAAAAAAAATATAAAAAAATTTGTGGAGTTTTGAAGAGGTAAAAAAAAAAAAGTTGGAGTTTTGAAGAGGTAAAAAAAAAAAAAAAAAGAGTTTTGAAGAGGTAAAAAAAAAAAAAAAAAAATTTGGAGTTTTGAAGATGTAAAAAAAGGAACAAAAAATCAATGTTGGAGTTTTGAAGAGGTAAAAAAAAAAAAAAGTTGGAGTTTTGAAGAGGTAAAAAAAAAAAAAAAAAAAATTGTAGAGTTTTGAAGAGGTAAAAAAAAAAAAAAAAGTTGGAGTTTTGAAGAGGTAAAAAAAAAAAAAAAAAATTGGGAGTTTTGGAGAGGTAAAAAAAGGAACAAAAAATCAATGTTGGAGTTTTGAAGAGGTAAAAAAAATAAATAAAAAATTGTGGAGTTTTGAAGAGGTAAAAAAAAAAAGAATTTGGAGTTTTGAAGAGGTAAAAAAAAAAAAAATGTTGGAGTTTTGAAGAGGTAAAAAAAAAAAATAAAAAAAATTGTGGAGTTTTGAAGAGGTAAAAAAAGGAACAAAAAATCAATGTTGGAGTTTTGAAGAGGTAAAAAATAAATAAAAAAAAGTTGGAGTTTTGAAGAGGTAAAAAAAAAAAAAAGTTGGAGTTTTGAAGAGGTAAAAAAAAATAAAAAAAAAAATTGTAGAGTTTTGAAGAGGTAAAAAAAAAAAAAAAAGTTGGAGTTTTGAAGAGGTAAAAAAAAAAAAAAAAATTGAGTTTTGAAGAGGTAAAAAAAGGAACAAAAAATCAATGTTGGAGTTTTGAAGAGGTAAAAAAGAAAAAGTTGAAGTTTTGAAGAGGTAAAAAAAAAAATAAAAAAAATTGTGGAGTTTTGAAGAGGTAGAAAAAGGAACAAAAAATCAATGTTGGAGTTTTGAAGAGGTAAAAAAAAAAAAAAATGTTGGAGTTTTGAAGAGGTAAAAAAAAAATAAAAAAAAAATTGTGGAGTTTTGAAGAGGTAAAAAAAGGAACAAAAAATCAATGTTGGAGTTTTGAAGAGGTAAAAAAAAAAAAAAAAAAGTTGGAGTTTTGAAGAGGTAAAAAAAAAAAAAGTTGGAGTTTTGAAGAGGTAAAAAAAAAAAAAAAAAAAAATTGTAGAGTTTTGAAGAGGTAAAAAAAAAAAAAAAAGTTGGAGTTTTGAAGAGGTAAAAAAAATAAAAAGTTGGAGTTTTGAAGAGGTAAAAAAAAAAAAAAAAAAAATTGTGGAGTTTTGAAGAGGTAAAAAAAAAAAAAAAGTTGGAGTTTTGAAGAGGTAAAAAAAAAAAAAAGTTGGAGTTTTGAAGAGGTAAAAAAAAAAAATAAAAAAAATTGTGGAGTTTTGAAGAGGTAAAAAAAGGAACAAAAAATCAATGTTGGAGTTTTGAAGAGGTAAAAAAAATAAATAAAAAATTGTGGAGTTTTGAAGAGGTAAAAAAAATATAAAAAAAATTTGTGGAGTTTTGAAGAGGTAAAAAAAAAAAAAAGTTGGAGTTTTGAAGAGGTAAAAAAAAAAAAAAAAAAAATTTGGAGTTTTGAAGATGTAAAAAAAGGAACAAAAAAAAAATTTTGGAGTTTTGAAGAGGTAAAAAAAAAAAAAAAGTTGGAGTTTTGAAGAGGTAAAAAAAAAAAAAAAAAAAGTTGGAGTTTTGAAGAGGTAAAAAAAAAAAAAAGTTGGAGTTTTGAAGAGGTAAAAAAAAAAAAAAAAAATTTGGAGTTTTGAAGAGGTAAAAAAAAAAAAAAAAAATAGTGGAGTTTTGAAGAGGTAAAAAAAAAAAAAAAAGTTGGAGTTTTGAAGAGGTAAAAAAAATAAAAAAGTTGGAGTTTTGAAGAGGTAAAAAAAAAAAAAAAAAAAAATTGTGGAGTTTTGAAGAGGTAAAAAAAAAAAAAAAAGTTGGAGTTTTGAAGAGGTAAAAAAAAAAAAAAAAAATTGAGTTTTGAAGAGGTAAAAAAAAAAAAAAGTTGGAGTTTTGAAGAGGTAAAAAAAGGAACAAAAAATCAATGTTGGAGTTTTGAAGAGGTAAAAAAAAAAAAAAAAAATTGTGGAGTTTTGAAGAGGTAAAAAAAGGAACAAAAAATCAATGTTGGAGTTTTGAAGAGGTAAAAAAAAAAAAAAGTTGGAGTTTTGAAGAGGTAAAAAAAAAAAAAATAAAAAAAATTGTGGAGTTTTGAAGAGGTAAAAAAAGGAACAAAAAATCAATGTTGGAGTTTTGAAGAGGTAAAAAAAATAAATAAAAAATTTGTGGAGTTTTGAAGAGGTAAAAAAAAAAAAAGTTGGAGTTTTGAAGAGGTAAAAAAAAAAAAAAGTTGGAGTTTTGAAGAGGTAAAAAAAAAAAATAAAAAAAATTGTGGAGTTTTGAAGAGGTAAAAAAAGGAACAAAAAATCAATGTTGGAGTTTTGAAGAGGTAAAAAAAATAAATAAAAAATTGTGGAGTTTTGAAGAGGTAAAAAAAATATAAAAAAAATTTGTGGAGTTTTGAAGAGGTAAAAAAAAAAAAAGTTGGAGTTTTGAAGAGGTAAAAAAAAAAAAAAAAAAAATTTGGAGTTTTGAAGATGTAAAAAAAGGAACAAAAAAAAAATTTTGGAGTTTTGAAGAGGTAAAAAAAAAAAAAAAGTTGGAGTTTTGAAGAGGTAAAAAAAAAAAAAAAAAAGTGGAGTTTTGAAGAGGTAAAAAAAAAAAAAGTTGGAGTTTTGAAGAGGTAAAAAAAAAAAAAAAAAATTTGGAGTTTTGAAGAGGTAAAAAAAAAAAAAAAAAAATAGTGGAGTTTTGAAGAGGTAAAAAAAAAAAAAAAGTTGGAGTTTTGAAGAGGTAAAAAAAATAAAAAGTTGGAGTTTTGAAGAGGTAAAAAAAAAAAAAAAAAAAAATTGTGGAGTTTTGAAGAGGTAAAAAAAAAAAAAAGTTGGAGTTTTGAAGAGGTAAAAAAAAAAAAAAAAAATTGAGTTTTGAAGAGGTAAAAAAAAAAAAAAGTTGGAGTTTTGAAGAGGTAAAAAAAGGAACAAAAAATCAATGTTGGAGTTTTGAAGAGGTAAAAAAAAAAAAAAAAAATTGTGGAGTTTTGAAGAGGTAAAAAAAGGAACAAAAAATCAATGTTGGAGTTTTGAAGAGGTAAAAAAAAAAAAAAGTTGGAGTTTTGAAGAGGTAAAAAAAAAAAATAAAAAAAATTGTGGAGTTTTGAAGAGGTAAAAAAAGGAACAAAAAATCAATGTTGGAGTTTTGAAGAGGTAAAAAAAATAAATAAAAAATTTGTGGAGTTTTGAAGAGGTAAAAAAAAAAAAGTTGGAGTTTTGAAGAGGTAAAAAAAAAAAAAAAAAAAATTTGGAGTTTTGAAGATGTAAAAAAAGGAACAAAAAATCAATGTTGGAGTTTTGAAGAGGTAAAAAAAAAAAAAGTTGGAGTTTTGAAGAGGTAAAAAAAAAAAAAAGTTGGAGTTTTGAAGAGGTAAAAAAAAAAAAAAAAAAAATTGTAGAGTTTTGAAGAGGTAAAAAAAAAAAAAAAAAAGTTGGAGTTTTGAAGAGGTAAAAAAAATAAATAAAAAATTGTGGAGTTTTGAAGAGGTAAAAAAAATATAAAAAAATTTGTGGAGTTTTGAAGAGGTAAAAAAAAAAAAAAGTTGGAGTTTTGAAGAGGTAAAAAAAAAATAAAAAAAATTTAGGAGTTTTGAAGAGGTAAAAAAAAAAAAAAATTTGGAGTTTTGAAGAGGTAAAAAAAAAAAAATGTTGGAGTTTTGAAGAGGTAAAAAAAAAAAAAAAAAAAATTGTGGAGTTTTGAAGAGGTAAAAAAAAAAAAAGTTGGAGTTTTGAAGAGGTAAAAAAAAAAAAAAAAAAAATTGTAGAGTTTTGAAGAGGTAAAAAAAAAAAAAAAAGTTGGAGTTTTGAAGAGGTAAAAAAAAAAAAATGTTGGAGTTTTGAAGAGGTAAAAAAAAAAAAAAAAAAAATTGTGGAGTTTTGAAGAGGTAGAAAAAGGAACAAAAAATCAATGTTGGAGTTTTGAAGAGGTAAAAAAAAAAAAAATGTTGGAGTTTTGAAGAGGTAAAAAAAAAAAAAAAAAAAAATTGTGGAGTTTTGAAGAGGTAAAAAAAGGAACAAAAAATCAATGTTGGAGTTTTGAAGAGGTAAAAAAAAAAAAAAAAAAAAATTGTAGAGTTTTGAAGAGGTAAAAAAAAAAAAAAAAGTTGGAGTTTTGAAGAGGTAAAAAAAAAAATTTGGAGTTTTGAAGAGGTAAAAAAAAAAAAAAAAAAATTGTAGAGTTTTGAAGAGGTAAAAAAAAAAAAAAAGTTGGAGTTTTGAAGAGGTAAAAAAAAAAAAAAAGTTGGAGTTTTGAAGAGGTAAAAAAAAAAAAAAAAAAAAATTGTGGAGTTTTGAAGAGGTAAAAAAAAAAAAAAGTTGGAGTTTTGAAGAGGTAAAAAAAAAAAAAAAAAAATTGAGTTTTGAAGAGGTAAAAAAAAAAAAAAAGTTGGAGTTTTGAAGAGGTAAAAAAAGGAACAAAAAATCAATGTTGGAGTTTTGAAGAGGTAAAAAAAAAAAAAATGGAGTTTTGAAGAGGTAAAAAAAAAAAAAAAAGAAATTGTGGAGTTTTGAAGAGGTAAAAAAAGGAACAAAAAATCAATGTTGGAGTTTTGAAGAGGCAAAAAAAAAAAAAAGTTGGAGTTTTGAAGAGGTAAAAAAAAAAAAAAAAAAAATTGTGGAGTTTTGAAGAGGTAAAAAAAGGAACAAAAAATCAATGTTGGAGTTTTGAAGAGGTAAAAAAAATAAATAAAAAATTGTGGAGTTTTGAAGAGGTAAAAAAAATATAAAAAAATTTGTGGAGTTTTGAAGAGGTAAAAAAAAAAAAAGTTGGAGTTTTGAAGAGGTAAAAAAAGGAACAAAAAAATCAATGTTGGAGTTTTGAAGAGGTAAAAAAAAAAAAAATGTTGGAGTTTTGAAGAGGTAAAAAAAAAAAAAAAAAAAATTGTGGAGTTTTGAAGAGGTAAAAAAAGGAACAAAAAATCAATGTTGGAGTTTTGAAGAGGTAAAAAAAAAAAAAGTTGGAGTTTTGAAGAGGTAAAAAAAAAAAAAAAAAAAAATTGTGGAGTTTTGAAGAGGTAAAAAAAGGAACAAAAAATCAATGTTGGAGTTTTGAAGAGGTAAAAAAAATAAATAAAAAATTGTGGAGTTTTGAAGAGGTAAAAAAAATATAAAAAAATTTGTGGAGTTTTGAAGAGGTAAAAAAAAAAAAAGTTGGAGTTTTGAAGAGGTAAAAAAAAAAAAAAAAGAGTTTTGAAGAGGTAAAAAAAGGAACAAAAAATCAATGTTGGAGTTTTGAAGAGGTAAAAAAAAAAAAAAGTTGGAGTTTTGAAGAGGTAAAAAAAAAAAAAAAAAAATTGTAGAGTTTTGAAGAGGTAAAAAAAAAAAAAAAAAGTTGGAGTTTTGAAGAGGTAAAAAAAAAAAAAAAAAATTGGGAGTTTTGGAGAGGTAAAAAAAGGAACAAAAAATCAATGTTGGAGTTTTGAAGAGGTAAAAAAAATAAATAAAAAATTGTGGAGTTTTGAAGAGGTAAAAAAAAAAAGAATTTGGAGTTTTGAAGAGGTAAAAAAAAAAAAAATGTTGGAGTTTTGAAGAGGTAAAAAAAAAAAATAAAAAAAATTGTGGAGTTTTGAAGAGGTAAAAAAAGGAACAAAAAATCAATGTTGGAGTTTTGAAGAGGTAAAAAATAAATAAAAAAAAGTTGGAGTTTTGAAGAGGTAAAAAAAAAAAAAAGTTGGAGTTTTGAAGAGGTAAAAAAAAATAAAAAAAAAAATTGTAGAGTTTTGAAGAGGTAAAAAAAAAAAAAAAAGTTGGAGTTTTGAAGAGGTAAAAAAAAAAAAAAAAAATTGAGTTTTGAAGAGGTAAAAAAAGGAACAAAAAATCAATATTGGAGTTTTGAAGAGGTAAAAAAGAAAAAGTTGAAGTTTTGAAGAGGTAAAAAAAAAAAATAAAAAAAATTGTGGAGTTTTGAAGAGGTAGAAAAAGGAACAAAAAATCAATGTTGGAGTTTTGAAGAGGTAAAAAAAAAAAAAATGTTGGAGTTTTGAAGAGGTAAAAAAAAAATAAAAAAAAAATTGTGGAGTTTTGAAGAGGTAAAAAAAGGAACAAAAAATCAATGTTGGAGTTTTGAAGAGGTAAAAAAAAAAAAAAAAAAGTTGGAGTTTTGAAGAGGTAAAAAAAAAAAAAGTTGGAGTTTTGAAGAGGTAAAAAAAAAAAAAAAAAAAAATTGTAGAGTTTTGAAGAGGTAAAAAAAAA
The DNA here is from genome assembly GCF_982586985.1 of Callionymus lyra. NCBI lineage: Eukaryota > Metazoa > Chordata > Actinopteri > Syngnathiformes > Callionymidae > Callionymus > Callionymus lyra. The sequence continues at coordinate 26,195 of NW_028258757.1, forward strand.
AAAAAAAGTTGGAGTTTTGAAGAGGTAAAAAAAATAAAAAGTTGGAGTTTTGAAGAGGTAAAAAAAAAAAAAAAAAAAATTGTGGAGTTTTGAAGAGGTAAAAAAAAAAAAAAAGTTGGAGTTTTGAAGAGGTAAAAAAAAAAAAAAGTTGGAGTTTTGAAGAGGTAAAAAAAAAAAATAAAAAAAATTGTGGAGTTTTGAAGAGGTAAAAAAAGGAACAAAAAATCAATGTTGGAGTTTTGAAGAGGTAAAAAAAATAAATAAAAAATTGTGGAGTTTTGAAGAGGTAAAAAAAATATAAAAAAAATTTGTGGAGTTTTGAAGAGGTAAAAAAAAAAAAAGTTGGAGTTTTGAAGAGGTAAAAAAAAAAAAAAAAAAATTTGGAGTTTTGAAGATGTAAAAAAAGGAACAAAAAAAAAATTTTGGAGTTTTGAAGAGGTAAAAAAAAATAAAAAGTTGGAGTTTTGAAGAGGTAAAAAAAAAAAAAAAAAAAGTTGGAGTTTTGAAGAGGTAAAAAAAAAAAAAAGTTGGAGTTTTGAAGAGGTAAAAAAAAAAAAAAAAAATTTGGAGTTTTGAAGAGGTAAAAAAAAAAAAAAAAAAATAGTGGAGTTTTGAAGAGGTAAAAAAAAAAAAAAAAGTTGGAGTTTTGAAGAGGTAAAAAAAATAAAAAGTTGGAGTTTTGAAGAGGTAAAAAAAAAAAAAAAAAAAAATTGGGGAGTTTTGAAGAGGTAAAAAAAAAAAAAAAGTTGGAGTTTTGAAGAGGTAAAAAAAAAAAAAAAAAAATTGAGTTTTGAAGAGGTAAAAAAAAAAAAAAAGTTGGAGTTTTGAAGAGGTAAAAAAAGGAACAAAAAATCAATGTTGGAGTTTTGAAGAGGTAAAAAAAAAAAAAAAAATTGTGGAGTTTTGAAGAGGTAAAAAAAGGAACAAAAAATCAATGTTGGAGTTTTGAAGAGGTAAAAAAAAAAAAAAGTTGGAGTTTTGAAGAGGTAAAAAAAAAAAATAAAAAAAATTGTGGAGTTTTGAAGAGGTAAAAAAAGGAACAAAAAATCAATGTTGGAGTTTTGAAGAGGTAAAAAAAATAAATAAAAAATTTGTGGAGTTTTGAAGAGGTAAAAAAAAAAAAAGTTGGAGTTTTGAAGAGGTAAAAAAAAAAAAAAAAAAAATTTGGAGTTTTGAAGATGTAAAAAAAGGAACAAAAAATCAATGTTGGAGTTTTGAAGAGGTAAAAAAAAAAAAAAGTTGGAGTTTTGAAGAGGTAAAAAAAAAAAAAAGTTGGAGTTTTGAAGAGGTAAAAAAAAAAAAAAAAAAAATTGTAGAGTTTTGAAGAGGTAAAAAAAAAAAAAAAAAGTTGGAGTTTTGAAGAGGTAAAAAAAATAAATAAAAAATTGTGGAGTTTTGAAGAGGTAAAAAAAATATAAAAAAATTTGTGGAGTTTTGAAGAGGTAAAAAAAAAAAAGTTGGAGTTTTGAAGAGGTAAAAAAAAAAAAAAAAAGAGTTTTGAAGAGGTAAAAAAAAAAAAAAAAAAATTTGGAGTTTTGAAGATGTAAAAAAAGGAACAAAAAATCAATGTTGGAGTTTTGAAGAGGTAAAAAAAAAAAAAAGTTGGAGTTTTGAAGAGGTAAAAAAAAAAAAAAAAAAAATTGTAGAGTTTTGAAGAGGTAAAAAAAAAAAAAAAAAGTTGGAGTTTTGAAGAGGTAAAAAAAAAAAAAAAAAATTGGGAGTTTTGGAGAGGTAAAAAAAGGAACAAAAAATCAATGTTGGAGTTTTGAAGAGGTAAAAAAAATAAATAAAAAATTGTGGAGTTTTGAAGAGGTAAAAAAAAAAAGAATTTGGAGTTTTGAAGAGGTAAAAAAAAAAAAAATGTTGGAGTTTTGAAGAGGTAAAAAAAAAAAATAAAAAAAATTGTGGAGTTTTGAAGAGGTAAAAAAAGGAACAAAAAATCAATGTTGGAGTTTTGAAGAGGTAAAAAATAAATAAAAAAAAGTTGGAGTTTTGAAGAGGTAAAAAAAAAAAAAAGTTGGAGTTTTGAAGAGGTAAAAAAAAATAAAAAAAAAAATTGTAGAGTTTTGAAGAGGTAAAAAAAAAAAAAAAAGTTGGAGTTTTGAAGAGGTAAAAAAAAAAAAAAAAAATTGAGTTTTGAAGAGGTAAAAAAAGGAACAAAAAATCAATGTTGGAGTTTTGAAGAGGTAAAAAAGAAAAAGTTGAAGTTTTGAAGAGGTAAAAAAAAAAATAAAAAAAATTGTGGAGTTTTGAAGAGGTAGAAAAAGGAACAAAAAATCAATGTTGGAGTTTTGAAGAGGTAAAAAAAAAAAAAATGTTGGAGTTTTGAAGAGGTAAAAAAAAAATAAAAAAAAAATTGTGGAGTTTTGAAGAGGTAAAAAAAGGAACAAAAAATCAATGTTGGAGTTTTGAAGAGGTAAAAAAAAAAAAAAAAAAAGTTGGAGTTTTGAAGAGGTAAAAAAAAAAAAAGTTGGAGTTTTGAAGAGGTAAAAAAAAAAAAAAAAAAAATTGTAGAGTTTTGAAGAGGTAAAAAAAAAAAAAAAAGTTGGAGTTTTGAAGAGGTAAAAAAAATAAAAAGTTGGAGTTTTGAAGAGGTAAAAAAAAAAAAAAAAAAAATTGTGGAGTTTTGAAGAGGTAAAAAAAAAAAAAAAGTTGGAGTTTTGAAGAGGTAAAAAAAAAAAAAAGTTGGAGTTTTGAAGAGGTAAAAAAAAAAAATAAAAAAAATTGTGGAGTTTTGAAGAGGTAAAAAAAGGAACAAAAAATCAATGTTGGAGTTTTGAAGAGGTAAAAAAAATAAATAAAAAATTGTGGAGTTTTGAAGAGGTAAAAAAAATATAAAAAAAATTTGTGGAGTTTTGAAGAGGTAAAAAAAAAAAAAAGTTGGAGTTTTGAAGAGGTAAAAAAAAAAAAAAATAAAATTTGGAGTTTTGAAGATGTAAAAAAAGGAACAAAAAAAAAATTTTGGAGTTTTGAAGAGGTAAAAAAAAAAAAAAAGTTGGAGTTTTGAAGAGGTAAAAAAAAAAAAAAAAAAAGTTGGAGTTTTGAAGAGGTAAAAAAAAAAAAAAGTTGGAGTTTTGAAGAGGTAAAAAAAAAAAAAAAAAATTTGGAGTTTTGAAGAGGTAAAAAAAAAAAAAAAAAAATAGTGGAGTTTTGAAGAGGTAAAAAAAAAAAAAAAAGTTGGAGTTTTGAAGAGGTAAAAAAAATAAAAAGTTGGAGTTTTGAAGAGGTAAAAAAAAAAAAAAAAAAAAATTGTGGAGTTTTGAAGAGGTAAAAAAAAAAAAAAAGTTGGAGTTTTGAAGAGGTAAAAAAAAAAAAAAAAAATTGAGTTTTGAAGAGGTAAAAAAAAAAAAAAAGTTGGAGTTTTGAAGAGGTAAAAAAAGGAACAAAAAAATCAATGTTGGAGTTTTGAAGAGGTAAAAAAAAAAAAAAAAAATTGTGGAGTTTTGAAGAGGTAAAAAAAGGAACAAAAAATCAATGTTGGAGTTTTGAAGAGGTAAAAAAAAAAAAAAGTTGGAGTTTTGAAGAGGTAAAAAAAAAAAATAAAAAAAATTGTGGAGTTTTGAAGAGGTAAAAAAAGGAACAAAAAATCAATGTTGGAGTTTTGAAGAGGTAAAAAAAATAAATAAAAAATTTGTGGAGTTTTGAAGAGGTAAAAAAAAAAAAAGTTGGAGTTTTGAAGAGGTAAAAAAAAAAAAAAAAAAAATTTGGAGTTTTGAAGATGTAAAAAAAGGAACAAAAAATCAATGTTGGAGTTTTGAAGAGGTAAAAAAAAAAAAAAGTTGGAGTTTTGAAGAGGTAAAAAAAAAAAAAAGTTGGAGTTTTGAAGAGGTAAAAAAAAAAAAAAAAAAATTGTAGAGTTTTGAAGAGGTAAAAAAAAAAAAAAAAAGTTGGAGTTTTGAAGAGGTAAAAAAAATAAATAAAAAATTGTGGAGTTTTGAAGAGGTAAAAAAAATATAAAAAAATTTGTGGAGTTTTGAAGAGGTAAAAAAAAAAAAAAGTTGGAGTTTTGAAGAGGTAAAAAAAAAATAAAAAAAATTTAGGAGTTTTGAAGAGGTAAAAAAAAAAAAAATTTGGAGTTTTGAAGAGGTAAAAAAAAAAAAATGTTGGAGTTTTGAAGAGGTAAAAAAAAAAAAAAAAAAATTGTGGAGTTTTGAAGAGGTAAAAAAAAAAAAAGTTGGAGTTTTGAAGAGGTAAAAAAAAAAAAAAAAAAAAATTGTAGAGTTTTGAAGAGGTAAAAAAAAAAAAAAAAGTTGGAGTTTTGAAGAGGTAAAAAAAAAAAAATGTTGGAGTTTTGAAGAGGTAAAAAAAAAAAATAAAAAAAATTGTGGAGTTTTGAAGAGGTAGAAAAAGGAACAAAAAATCAATGTTGGAGTTTTGAAGAGGTAAAAAAAAAAAAAATGTTGGAGTTTTGAAGAGGTAAAAAAAAAAAAAAAAAAAAATTGTGGAGTTTTGAAGAGGTAAAAAAAGGAACAAAAAATCAATGTTGGAGTTTTGAAGAGGTAAAAAAAAAAAAAAAAAAAAATTGTAGAGTTTTGAAGAGGTAAAAAAAAAAAAAAAAGTTGGAGTTTTGAAGAGGTAAAAAAAAAAATTTGGAGTTTTGAAGAGGTAAAAAAAAAAAAAAAAAAATTGTAGAGTTTTGAAGAGGTAAAAAAAAAAAAAAAGTTGGAGTTTTGAAGAGGTAAAAAAAAAAAAAAGTTGGAGTTTTGAAGAGGTAAAAAAAAAAAAAAAAAAAATTGTGGAGTTTTGAAGAGGTAAAAAAAAAAAAAAAGTTGGAGTTTTGAAGAGGTAAAAAAAAAAAAAAAAAAAATTGAGTTTTGAAGAGGTAAAAAAAAAAAAAAAGTTGGAGTTTTGAAGAGGTAAAAAAAGGAACAAAAAATCAATGTTGGAGTTTTGAAGAGGTAAAAAAAAAAAAAATGGAGTTTTGAAGAGGTAAAAAAAAAAAAAAAAGAAATTGTGGAGTTTTGAAGAGGTAAAAAAAGGAACAAAAAATCAATGTTGGAGTTTTGAAGAGGCAAAAAAAAAAAAAAGTTGGAGTTTTGAAGAGGTAAAAAAAAAAAAAAAAAAAATTGTGGAGTTTTGAAGAGGTAAAAAAAGGAACAAAAAATCAATGTTGGAGTTTTGAAGAGGTAAAAAAAATAAATAAAAAATTGTGGAGTTTTGAAGAGGTAAAAAAAATATAAAAAAATTTGTGGAGTTTTGAAGAGGTAAAAAAAAAAAAAAGTTGGAGTTTTGAAGAGGTAAAAAAAGGAACAAAAAATCAATGTTGGAGTTTTGAAGAGGTAAAAAAAAAAAAAAGTTGGAGTTTTGAAGAGGTAAAAAAAAAAAAAAAAAATTTGGAGTTTTGAAGAGGTAAAAAAAAAAAAAAAAAAATTGTGGAGTTTTGAAGAGGTAAAAAAAAAAATAATTTGGAGTTTTGAAGAGGTAAAAAAAAAAAAAATGTTGGAGTTTTGAAGAGGTAAAAAAAAAAAATAAAAAAAATTGTGGAGTTTTGAAGAGGTAAAAAAAGGAACAAAAAATCAATGTTGGAGTTTTGAAGAGGTAAAAAAAAAAAAAAAAAAAAGTTGGAGTTTTGAAGAGGTAAAAAAAAAAAAAAGTTGGAGTTTTGAAGAGGTAAAAAAAAAAAAAAAAAAAAATTGTAGAGTTTTGAAGAGGTAAAAAAAAAAAAAAAGTTGGAGTTTTGAAGAGGTAAAAAAAAAAAAAAAAAAAATTGAGTTTTGAAGAGGTAAAAAAAGGAACAAAAAATCAATGTTGGAGTTTTGAAGAGGTAAAAAAAAAAAAGTTGGAGTTTTGAAGAGGTAAAAAAAAAAAATAAAAAAAATTGTGGAGTTTTGAAGAGGTAGAAAAAGGAACAAAAAATCAATGTTGGAGTTTTGAAGAGGTAAAAAAAAAAAAAATGTTGGAGTTTTGAAGAGGTAAAAAAAAAATAAAAAAAAAATTGTGGAGTTTTGAAGAGGTAAAAAAAGGAACAAAAAATCAATGTTGGAGTTTTGAAGAGGTAAAAAAAAAAAAAAAAAAAGTTGGAGTTTTGAAGAGGTAAAAAAAAAAAAAAAAGTTGGAGTTTTGAAGAGGTAAAAAAAAAAAAAAGTTGGAGTTTTGAAGAGGTAAAAAAAAAAAAAAAAAAAAAATTGTGGAGTTTTGAAGAGGTAAAAAAAAAAAAAAAGTTGGAGTTTTGAAGAGGTAAAAAAAAAAAAAAAAAAAAAGAGTTTTGAAGAGGTAAAAAAAAAAAAAAAGTTGGAGTTTTGAAGAGGTAAAAAAAGGAACAAAAAATCAATGTTGGAGTTTTGAAGAGGTAAAAAAAAAAAAAATGTTGGAGTTTTGAAGAGGTAAAAAAAAAAAAAAAAGAAATTGTGGAGTTTTGAAGAGGTAAAAAAAGGAACAAAAAATCAATGTTGGAGTTTTGAAGAGGTAAAAAAAAAAAAGTTGGAGTTTTGAAGAGGTAAAAAAAAAAAAAAAAAAAATTGTGGAGTTTTGAAGAGGTAGAAAAAGGAACAAAAAATCAATGTTGGAGTTTTGAAGAGGTAAAAAAAAAAAAAATGTTGGAGTTTTGAAGAGGTAAAAAAAAAATAAAAAAAAAATTGTGGAGTTTTGAAGAGGTAAAAAAAGGAACAAAAAATCAATGTTGGAGTTTTGAAGAGGTAAAAAAAAAAAAAAAAAAAGTTGGAGTTTTGAAGAGGTAAAAAAAAAAAAAAAAGTTGGAGTTTTGAAGAGGTAAAAAAAAAAAAAAGTTGGAGTTTTGAAGAGGTAAAAAAAAAAAAAAAAAAAATTGTGGAGTTTTGAAGAGGTAAAAAAAAAAAAAAAGTTGGAGTTTTGAAGAGGTAAAAAAAAAAAAAAAAAAAGAGTTTTGAAGAGGTAAAAAAAAAAAAAAAGTTGGAGTTTTGAAGAGGTAAAAAAAGGAACAAAAAATCAATGTTGGAGTTTTGAAGAGGTAAAAAAAAAAAAAATGTTGGAGTTTTGAAGAGGTAAAAAAAAAAAAAAAAGAAATTGTGGAGTTTTGAAGAGGTAAAAAAAGGAACAAAAAATCAATGTTGGAGTTTTGAAGAGGTAAAAAAAAAAAAGTTGGAGTTTTGAAGAGGTAAAAAAAAAAAAAAAAAAAAATTGTGGAGTTTTGAAGAGGTAGAAAAAGGAACAAAAAATCAATGTTGGAGTTTTGAAGAGGTAAAAAAAAAAAAAATGTTGGAGTTTTGAAGAGGTAAAAAAAAAATAAAAAAAAAATTGTGGAGTTTTGAAGAGGTAAAAAAAGGAACAAAAAATCAATGTTGGAGTTTTGAAGAGGTAAAAAAAAAAAAAAAAAAAGTTGGAGTTTTGAAGAGGTAAAAAAAAAAAAAAAAGTTGGAGTTTTGAAGAGGTAAAAAAAAAAAAAAGTTGGAGTTTTGAAGAGGTAAAAAAAAAAAAAAAAAAAATTGTGGAGTTTTGAAGAGGTAAAAAAAAAAAAAAAGTTGGAGTTTTGAAGAGGTAAAAAAAAAAAAAAAAAAAGAGTTTTGAAGAGGTAAAAAAAAAAAAAAAGTTGGAGTTTTGAAGAGGTAAAAAAAGGAACAAAAAATCAATGTTGGAGTTTTGAAGAGGTAAAAAAAAAAAAAATGTTGGAGTTTTGAAGAGGTAAAAAAAAAAAAAAAAGAAATTGTGGAGTTTTGAAGAGGTAAAAAAAGGAACAAAAAATCAATGTTGGAGTTTTGAAGAGGTAAAAAAAAAAAAGTTGGAGTTTTGAAGAGGTAAAAAAAAAAAATAAAAAAAATTGTGGAGTTTTGAAGAGGTAGAAAAAGGAACAAAAAATCAATGTTGGAGTTTTGAAGAGGTAAAAAAAAAAAAAATGTTGGAGTTTTGAAGAGGTAAAAAAAAAATAAAAAAAAAATTGTGGAGTTTTGAAGAGGTAAAAAAAGGAACAAAAAATCAATGTTGGAGTTTTGAAGAGGTAAAAAAAAAAAAAAAAAAGTTGGAGTTTTGAAGAGGTAAAAAAAAAAAAAAAAGTTGGAGTTTTGAAGAGGTAAAAAAAAAAAAAAAGTTGGAGTTTTGAAGAGGTAAAAAAAAAAAAAAAAAAAATTGTGGAGTTTTGAAGAGGTAAAAAAAAAAAAAAAAGTTGGAGTTTTGAAGAGGTAAAAAAAAAAAAAAAAAAAAAGAGTTTTGAAGAGGTAAAAAAAAAAAAAAAGTTGGAGTTTTGAAGAGGTAAAAAAAGGAACAAAAAATCAATGTTGGAGTTTTGAAGAGGTAAAAAAAAAAAAAATGTTGGAGTTTTGAAGAGGTAAAAAAAAAAAAAAAAGAAATTGTGGAGTTTTGAAGAGGTAAAAAAAGGAACAAAAATCAATGTTGGAGTTTTGAAGAGGTAAAAAAAAAAAAAAGTTGGAGTTTTGAAGAGGTAAAAAAAAAAATAAAAAAAATTGTGGAGTTTTGAAGAGGTAAAAAAAGGAACAAAAAATCAATGTTGGAGTTTTGAAGAGGTAAAAAAAAAAAAAAAAAAAATTGTGGAGTTTTGAAGAGGTAAAAAAAAAAAAAGTTGGAGTTTTGAAGAGGTAAAAAAAAAAAAAAAAAAAGAGTTTTGAAGAGGTAAAAAAAAAAAAAAAAGTTGGAGTTTTGAAGAGGTAAAAAAGGAACAAAAAATCAATGTTGGAGTTTTGAAGAGGTAAAAAAAAAAAAAATGTTGGAGTTTTGAAGAGGTAAAAAAAAAAAAAAAGAAATTGTAGAGTTTTGAAGAGGTAAAAAAAGGAACAAAAAATCAATGTTGGAGTTTTGAAGAGGTAAAAAAAAAAAAAAGTTGGAGTTTTGAAGAGGTAAAAAAAAAAAATAAAAAAAATTGTGGAGTTTTGAAGAGGTAAAAAAAGGAACAAAAAATCAATGTTGGAGTTTTGAAGAGGTAAAAAAAATAAATAAAAAATTGTGGAGTTTTGAAGAGGTAAAAAAAATATAAAAAAATTTGTGGAGTTTTGAAGAGGTAAAAAAAAAAAAAAGTTGGAGTTTTGAAGAGGTAAAGAAAAAAAAAAAAAAAGAGTTTTGAAGAGGTAAAAAAAAAAAAAAAGTTGGAGTTTTGAAGAGGTAAAAAAAGGAACAAAAAATCAATGTTGGAGCTTTGAAGAGGTAAAAAAAAAAAAAATGTTGGAGTTTTGAAGAGGTAAAAAAAAAAAAAAAAGAAATTGTGGAGTTTTGAAGAGGTAAAAAAAGGAACAAAAAATCAATGTTGGAGTTTTGAAGAGGCAAAAAAAAAAAAGTTGGAGTTTTGAAGAGGTAAAAAAAAAAAAAAAAAAAAATTGTGGAGTTTTGAAGAGGTAGAAAAAGGAACAAAAAATCAATGTTGGAGTTTTGAAGAGGTAAAAAAAAAAAAAATGTTGGAGTTTTGAAGAGGTAAAAAAAAAATAAAAAAAAAATTGTGGAGTTTTGAAGAGGTAAAAAAAGGAACAAAAAATCAATGTTGGAGTTTTGAAGAGGTAAAAAAAAAAAAAAAAAAAGTTGGAGTTTTGAAGAGGTAAAAAAAAAAAAAAAAGTTGGAGTTTTGAAGAGGTAAAAAAAAAAAAAAGTTGGAGTTTTGAAGAGGTAAAAAAAAAAAAAAAAAAAAATTGTGGAGTTTTGAAGAGGTAAAAAAAAAAAAAAAAGTTGGAGTTTTGAAGAGGTAAAAAAAAAAAAAAAAAAAGAGTTTTGAAGAGGTAAAAAAAAAAAAAAAGTTGGAGTTTTGAAGAGGTAAAAAAAGGAACAAAAAATCAATGTTGGAGTTTTGAAGAGGTAAAAAAAAAAAAAATGTTGGAGTTTTGAAGAGGTAAAAAAAAAAAAAAAGAAATTGTGGAGTTTTGAAGAGGTAAAAAAAGGAACAAAAAATCAATGTTGGAGTTTTGAAGAGGTAAAAAAAAAAAAAAGTTGGAGTTTTGAAGAGGTAAAAAAAAAAAATAAAAAAAATTGTGGAGTTTTGAAGAGGTAAAAAAAGGAACAAAAAATCAATGTTGGAGTTTTGAAGAGGTAAAAAAAATAAATAAAAAATTGTGGAGTTTTGAAGAGGTAAAAAAAATATAAAAAAATTTGTGGAGTTTTGAAGAGGTAAAAAAAAAAAAAAGTTGGAGTTTTGAAGAGGTAAAAAAAAAAAAAAAAAAATTGTGGAGTTTTGAAGAGGTAAAAAAAAAAAAAAAAGTTGGAGTTTTGAAGAGGTAAAAAAAATAAAAAGTTGGAGTTTTGAAGAGGTAAAAAAAAAAAAAAAAAAATTTGGAGTTTTGAAGAGGTAAAAAAAAAAAAAAAAAATTGTGGAGTTTTGAAGAGGTAAAAAAAAAAAAAAAAGTTGGAGTTTTGAAGAGGTAAAAAAAATAAAAAGTTGGAGTTTTGAAGAGGTAAAAAAAAAAAAAAAAAAAAATTGTGGAGTTTTGAAGAGGTAAAAAAAAAAAAAAAGTTGGAGTTTTGAAGAGGTAAAAAAAAAAAAAAAAATTGAGTTTTGAAGAGGTAAAAAAAAAAAAAAAAGTTGGAGTTTTGAAGAGGTAAAAAAAGGAACAAAAAATCAATGTTGGAGTTTTGAAGAGGTAAAAAAAAAAAAAAAAAATTGTGGAGTTTTGAAGAGGTAAAAAAAGGAACAAAAAATCAATGTTGGAGTTTTGAAGAGGTAAAAAAAAAAAAAAGTTGGAGTTTTGAAGAGGTAAAAAAAAAAAATAAAAAAAATTGTGGAGTTTTGAAGAGGTAAAAAAAGGAACAAAAAATCAATGTTGGAGTTTTGAAGAGGTAAAAAAAATAAATAAAAAATTTGTGGAGTTTTGAAGAGGTAAAAAAAAAAAAAGTTGGAGTTTTGAAGAGGTAAAAAAAAAAAAAAAAAAAATTTGGAGTTTTGAAGATGTAAAAAAAGGAACAAAAAATCAATGTTGGAGTTTTGAAGAGGTAAAAAAAAAAAAAAGTTGGAGTTTTGAAGAGGTAAAAAAAAAATAAAAAAATTTTAGGAGTTTTGAAGAGGTAAAAAAAAAAAAAATTTGGAGTTTTGAAGAGGTAAAAAAAAAAAAAATGTTGGAGTTTTGAAGAGGTAAAAAAAAAAAAAAAAAAATTGTGGAGTTTTGAAGAGGTAAAAAAAAAAAAAGTTGGAGTTTTGAAGAGGTAAAAAAAAAAAAAAAAAAAATTGTAGAGTTTTGAAGAGGTAAAAAAAAAAAAAAAGTTGGAGTTTTGAAGAGGTAAAAAAAAAAAAAAAAATTGAGTTTTGAAGAGGTAAAAAAAGGAACAAAAAATCAATGTTGGAGTTTTGAAGAGGTAAAAAAAAAAAAGTTGGAGTTTTGAAGAGGTAAAAAAAAAAAATAAAAAAAATTGTGGAGTTTTGAAGAGGTAGAAAAAGGAACAAAAAATCAATGTTGGAGTTTTGAAGAGGTAAAAAAAAAAAAAATGTTGGAGTTTTGAAGAGGTAAAAAAAATATAAAAAAATTTGTGGAGTTTTGAAGAGGTAAAAAAAAAAAAAAGTTGGAGTTTTGAAGAGGTAAAAAAAAAAAAAAAAAAATTTGGAGTTTTGAAGATGTAAAAAAAGGAACAAAAAAAAAATGTTGGAGTTTTGAAGAGGTAAAAAAAAATAAAAAGTTGGAGTTTTGAAGAGGTAAAAAAAAAAAAAAAAAAAAGTTGGAGTTTTGAAGAGGTAAAAAAAAAAAAAAGTTGGAGTTTTGAAGAGGTAAAAAAAAAAAAAAAAAATTTGGAGTTTTGAAGAGGTAAAAAAAAAAAAAAAAAAATTGTGGAGTTTTGAAGAGGTAAAAAAAAAAAAAAAAGTTGGAGTTTTGAAGAGGTAAAAAAAATAAAAAGTTGGAGTTTTGAAGAGGTAAAAAAAAAAAAAAAAAAAAATTGTGGAGTTTTGAAGAGGTAAAAAAAAAAAAAAAAGTTGGAGTTTTGAAGAGGTAAAAAAAAAAAAAAAAAATTGAGTTTTGAAGAGGTAAAAAAAAAAAAAAAGTTGGAGTTTTGAAGAGGTAAAAAAAGGAACAAAAAATCAATGTTGGAGTTTTGAAGAGGTAAAAAAAAAAAAAAAAAATTGTGGAGTTTTGAAGAGGTAAAAAAAGGAACAAAAAATCAATGTTGGAGTTTTGAAGAGGTAAAAAAAAAAAAAAGTTGGAGTTTTGAAGAGGTAAAAAAAAAAAATAAAAAAAATTGTGGAGTTTTGAAGAGGTAAAAAAAGGAACAAAAAATCAATGTTGGAGTTTTGAAGAGGTAAAAAAAATAAATAAAAAATTTGTGGAGTTTTGAAGAGGTAAAAAAAAAAAAAGTTGGAGTTTTGAAGAGGTAAAAAAAAAAAAAAAAAAATTTGGAGTTTTGAAGATGTAAAAAAAGGAACAAAAAATCAATGTTGGAGTTTTGAAGAGGTAAAAAAAAAAAAAAGTTGGAGTTTTGAAGAGGTAAAAAAAAAATAAAAAAAATTTAGGAGTTTTGAAGAGGTAAAAAAAAAAAAAAATTTGGAGTTTTGAAGAGGTAAAAAAAAAAAAAATGTTGGAGTTTTGAAGAGGTAAAAAAAAAAAAAAAAAAATTGTGGAGTTTTGAAGAGGTAAAAAAAAAAAAAGTTGGAGTTTTGAAGAGGTAAAAAAAAAAAAAAAAAAATTGTAGAGTTTTGAAGAGGTAAAAAAAAAAAAAAAAGTTGGAGTTTTGAAGAGGTAAAAAAAAAAAAAAAAATTGAGTTTTGAAGAGGTAAAAAAAGGAACAAAAAATCAATGTTGGAGTTTTGAAGAGGTAAAAAAAAAAAAGTTGGAGTTTTGAAGAGGTAAAAAAAAAAAATAAAAAAAATTGTGGAGTTTTGAAGAGGTAGAAAAAGGAACAAAAAATCAATGTTGGAGTTTTGAAGAGGTAAAAAAAAAAAAAATGTTGGAGTTTTGAAGAGGTAAAAAAAAAAAAAAAAAAATCGTGGAGTTTTGAAGAGGTAAAAAAAGGAACAAAAAATCAATGTTTTGGAGTTTTGAAGAGGTAAAAAAAAAAAAAAAGTTGGAGTTTTGAAGAGGTAAAAAAAAAAAAAAAGTTGGAGTTTTGAAGAGGTAAAAAAAAAATTAAAAAAAAATTGTGGAGTTTTGAAGAGGTAAAAAAAAAAAAAAAGTTGGAGTTTTGAAGAGGTAAAAAAAAAAAAAAAAAAAATTGAGTTTTGAAGAGGTAAAAAAAAAAAAAAAGTTGGAGTTTTGAAGAGGTAAAAAAAGGAACAAAAAATCAATGTTGGAGTTTTGAAGAGGTAAAAAAAAAAAAAAATGTTGGAGTTTTGAAGAGGTAAAAAAAAAAAAAAAGAAATTGTGGAGTTTTGAAGAGGTAAAAAAAGGAACAAAAAATCAATGTTGGAGTTTTGAAGAGGCAAAAAAAAAAAAAAAAAAAATTGTGGAGTTTTGAAGAGGTAAAAAAAGGAACAAAAATTGTGGAGTTTTGAAGAGGTAAAAAAAATATAAAAAAAATTGTGGAGTTTTGAAGAGGTAAAAAAAAAAAAAGTTGGAGTTTTGAAGAGGTAAAAAAAAAAAAAAAAAATTTGGAGTTTTGAAGATGTAAAAAAAGGAACAAAAAAAAAATGTTGGAGTTTTGAAGAGGTAAAAAAAAATAAAAAGTTGGAGTTTTGAAGAGGTAAAAAAAAAAAAAAAATTGAGTTTTGAAGAGGTAAAAAAAAAAAAAAAAATTTGGAGTTTTGAAGAGGTAAAAAAAAAAAAAAAAAAATTGTGGAGTT
>NW_028258758.1:0-39746 GCF_982586985.1 Callionymus lyra
AAAAGTTGGAGTTTTGAAGAGGTAAAAAAAAAAAAAAAAAATTGAGTTTTGAAGAGGTAAAAAAAGGAACAAAAAATCAATGTTGGAGTTTTGAAGAGGTAAAAAAAAAAAAGTTGGAGTTTTGAAGAGGTAAAAAAAAAAAATAAAAAAAATTGTGGAGTTTTGAAGAGGTAGAAAAAGGAACAAAAAATCAATGTTGGAGTTTTGAAGAGGTAAAAAAAAAAAAAATGTTGGAGTTTTGAAGAGGTAAAAAAAAAAAAAAAAAAAATTGTGGAGTTTTGAAGAGGTAAAAAAAAAAAAAAAAGTTGGAGTTTTGAAGAGGTAAAAAAAAAAAAAAAAAAAAAATTGTAGAGTTTTGAAGAGGTAAAAAAGGAACAAAAAATCAATGTTGGAGTTTTGAAGAGGTAAAAAAAAAAAAAAAAAAAAGTTGGAGTTTTGAAGAGGTAAAAAAAAAAAAAAAAAAAAAATTGTAGAGTTTTGAAGAGGTAAAAAAAAAAAAAAAGTTGGAGTTTTGAAGAGGTAAAAAAAAAAAAAAAAAATTGAGTTTTGAAGAGGTAAAAAAAGGAACAAAAAATCAATGTTGGAGTTTTGAAGAGGTAAAAAAAAAAAAGTTGGAGTTTTGAAGAGGTAAAAAAAAAAATAAAAAAAAATTGTGGAGTTTTGAAGAGGTAGAAAAAGGAACAAAAAATCAATGTTGGAGTTTTGAAGAGGTAAAAAAAAAAAAAAAAAAAGTTGGAGTTTTGAAGAGGTAAAAAAAAAAAAAGTTGGAGTTTTGAAGAGGTAAAAAAAAAAAAAAAAAAAAATTGTAGAGTTTTGAAGAGGTAAAAAAAAAAAAAAAAAGTTGGAGTTTTGAAGAGGTAAAAAAAAAAAAAAAAAAAAAATTGTAGAGTTTTGAAGAGGTAAAAAAAAAATAAAAAAATTGTAGAGTTTTGAAGAGGTAAAAAAAAAAAAAAAGTTGGAGTTTTGAAGAGGTAAAAAAAAAAAAAAAAAAATTGTAGAGTTTTGAAGAGGTAAAAAAAAAAAAAAAAGTTGGAGTTTTGAAGAGGTAAAAAAAAAAAAAAAAAAAAATTGTAGAGTTTTGAAGAGGTAAAAAAAAAAAAAAAATTGTAGAGTTTTGAAGAGGTAAAAAAAAAAAAAAGTTGGAGTTTTGAAGAGGTAAAAAAAAAAATAAAAAAAAATTGTGGAGTTTTGAAGAGGTAGAAAAAGGAACAAAAAATCAATGTTGGAGTTTTGAAGAGGTAAAAAAAAAAAAAAAAAAAGTTTGGAGTTTTGAAGAGGTAAAAAAAAAAAAAGTTTGGAGTTTTGAAGAGGTAAAAAAAAAAAAAAAAAAAAATTGTAGAGTTTTGAAGAGGTAAAAAAAAAAAAAAAAGTTGGAGTTTTGAAGAGGTAAAAAAAAAAAAAAAAAAAATTGTAGAGTTTTGAAGAGGTAAAAAAAAAATAAAAAAATTGTAGAGTTTTGAAGAGGTAAAAAAAAAAAAAAAAGTTGGAGTTTTGAAGAGGTAAAAAAAAAAAAAAAAAAAATTGTAGAGTTTTGAAGAGGTAAAAAAAAAAAAAAAGTTGGAGTTTTTGAAGAGGTAAAAAAAAAAAAAAAAAAAATTGTAGAGTTTTGAAGAGGTAAAAAAAAAAAAAAAAAAATTTGGAGTTTTGAAGATGTAAAAAAGGAACAAAAAATCAATGTTGGAGTTTTGAAGAGGTAAAAAAAAAAAAAGTTGGAGTTTTGAAGAGGTAAAAAAAAAATAAATAAATTGTAGAGTTTTGAAGAGGTAAAAAAAAAAAAAAAAAGTTGGAGTTTTGAAGAGGTAAAAAAAAAAAAAAAAAATTTGGAGTTTTGGAGAGGTAAAAAAAGGAACAAAAAATCAATGTTGGAGTTTTGAAGAGGTAAAAAAAATAAATAAAAAATTGTGGAGTTTTGAAGAGGTAAAAAAAATATAAAAAATTTGTGGAGTTTTGAAGAGGTAAAAAAAAAAAAAAAGTTGGAGTTTTGAAGAGGTAAAAAAAAAAAAAAAAAAATTTAGGAGTTTTGAAGAGGTAAAAAAAAAAAAAATTTGGAGTTTTGAAGAGGTAAAAAAAAAAAAATGTTGGAGTTTTGAAGAGGTAAAAAAAAAAAAAAAAAAAATTGTGGAGTTTTGAAGAGGTAAAAAAAGGAACAAAAAATCAATGTTGGAGTTTTGAAGAGGTAAAAAAAAAAAAAAAAAAGTTGGAGTTTTGAAGAGGTAAAAAAAAAAAAAAGTTGGAGTTTTGAAGAGGTAAAAAAAAAAAAAAAAAAATTGTAGAGTTTTGAAGAGGTAAAAAAAAAAAAAAAAAAATTGTAGAGTTTTGAAGAGGTAAAAAAAAAAAAAAAAGTTGGAGTTTTGAAGAGGTAAAAAAAAAAAAAAAATTGAGTTTTGAAGAGGTAAAAAAAGGAACAAAAAATCAATGTTGGAGTTTTGAAGAGGTAAAAAAAAAAAATGTTGGAGTTTTGAAGAGGTAAAAAAAAAAAAAAAAAAAATTGTGGAGTTTTGAAGAGGTAGAAAAAGGAACAAAAAATCAATGTTGGAGTTTTGAAGAGGTAAAAAAAAAAAAAATGTTGGAGTATTGAAGAGGTAAAAAAAAAAAAAAAGTTGGAGTTTGAAGAGGTAAAAAAAAAAAAAAATTTGGAGTTTTGAAGAGGAAAAAAAAAAAAAAAAAAATTGTAGAGTTTTGAAGAGGTAAACAAAAAAAAAAAAAGTTGGAGTTTTGAAGAGGTAAAAAAAAAAAAAAAAAAAAATTGTAGAGTTTTGAAGAGGTAAAAAAGGAACAAAAAATCAATGTTGGAGTTTTGAAGAGGTAAAAAAAAAAAAAAAAAAAGTTGGAGTTTTGAAGAGGTAAAAAAAAAAAAAGTTGGAGTTTTGAAGAGGTAAAAAAAAAAAAAAAAAAAAATTGTAGAGTTTTGAAGAGGTAAAAAAAAAAAAAAAAGTTGGAGTTTTGAAGAGGTAAAAAAAAAAAAAAAAAATTGAGTTTTGAAGAGGTAAAAAAAGGAACAAAAAATCAATGTTGGAGTTTTGAAGAGGTAAAAAAAAAAATTGGAGTTTTGAAGAGGTAAAAAAAAAAATAAAAAAATTTGTGGAGTTTTGAAGAGGTAGAAAAAAGAACAAAAAATCAATGTTGGAGTTTTGAAGAGGTAAAAAAAAAAAAAATGTTGGAGTTTTGAAGAGGTAAAAAAAAAAAAAAAAAAAATTGTGGAGTTTTGAAGAGGTAAAAAAAGGAACAAAAAATCAATGTTGGAGTTTTGAAGAGGTAAAAAAAAAAAAAAAAAAGTTGGAGTTTTGAAGAGGTAAAAAAAAAAAAGTTGGAGTTTTGAAGAGGTAAAAAAAAAAAAAAAAAAAATTGTAGAGTTTTGAAGAGGTAAAAAAAAAAAAAAAGTTGGAGTTTTGAAGAGGTAAAAAAAAAAAAAAAAAAAAATTGTAGAGTTTTGAAGAGGTAAAAAAAAAAAAAAAAAATTGTAGAGTTTTGAAGAGGTAAAAAAAAAAAAAAAGTTGGAGTTTTGAAGAGGTAAAAAAAATTTGGAGTTTTGAAGATGTAAAAAAAGGAACAAAAAATCAATGTTGGAGTTTTGAAGAGGTAAAAAAAAAAAAAAGTTGGAGTTTTGAAGAGGTAAAAAAAAAAAAAAAATAAATTGTAGAGTTTTGAAGAGGTAAAAAAAAAAAAAAAAAGTTGGAGTTTTGAAGAGGTAAAAAAAAAAAAAAAAAATTTGGAGTTTTGGAGAGGTAAAAAAAGGAACAAAAAATCAATGTTGGAGTTTTGAAGAGGTAAAAAAAATAAATAAAAAATTGTGGAGTTTTGAAGAGGTAAAAAAAATATAAAAAAATTTGTGGAGTTTTGAAGAGGTAAAAAAAAAAAAAAAGTTGGAGTTTTGAAGAGGTAAAAAAAAAAAAAAAAAATTTAGGAGTTTTGAAGAGGTAAAAAAAAAAAAATTTGGAGTTTTGAAGAGGTAGAAAAAAAAAAATGTTGGAGTTTTGAAGAGGTAAAAAAAAAAAAAAAAAAAATTGTGGAGTTCTGAAGAGGTAAAAAAAGGAACAAAAAATCAATGTTGGAGTTTTGAAGAGGTAAAAAAAAAAAAAAAAAAAGTTGGAGTTTTGAAGAGGTAAAAAAAAAAAAAAGTTGGAGTTTTGAAGAGGTAAAAAAAAAAAAAAAAAAATTGTAGAGTTTTGAAGAGGTAAAAAAAAAAAAAAAAAGTTGGAGTTTTGAAGAGGTAAAAAAAAAAAAAAAATTGAGTTTTGAAGAGGTAAAAAAAGGAACAAAAAATCAATGTTGGAGTTTTGAAGAGGTAAAAAAAAAAAATGTTGGAGTTTTGAAGAGGTAAAAAAAAAAAAAAAAAAAATTGTGGAGTTTTGAAGAGGTAGAAAAAGGAACAAAAAATCAATGTTGGAGTTTTGAAGAGGTAAAAAAAAAAAAAATGTTGGAGTATTGAAGAGGTAAAAAAAAAAAAAAAAGTTGGAGTTTTGAAGAGGTAAAAAAAAAAAAAAAAGTTGGAGTTTTGAAGAGGAAAAAAAAAAAAAAAAAAAATTGTAGAGTTTTGAAGAGGTAAAAAAAAAAAAAAAGTTGGAGTTTTGAAGAGGTAAAAAAAAAAAAAAAAAAAAATTGTAGAGTTTTGAAGAGGTAAAAAAGGAACAAAAAATCAATGTTGGAGTTTTGAAGAGGTAAAAAAAAAAAAAAAAAAAGTTGGAGTTTTGAAGAGGTAAAAAAAAAAAAAAGTTGGAGTTTTGAAGAGGTAAAAAAAAAAAAAAAAAAAAATTGTAGAGTTTTGAAGAGGTAAAAAAAAAAAAAAAAGTTGGAGTTTTGAAGAGGTAAAAAAAAAAAAAAAAAATTGAGTTTTGAAGAGGTAAAAAAAGGAACAAAAAATCAATGTTGGAGTTTTGAAGAGGTAAAAAAAAAAAATTGGAGTTTTGAAGAGGTAAAAAAAAAAAATAAAAAAAATTGTGGAGTTTTGAAGAGGTAGAAAAAAGAACAAAAAATCAATGTTGGAGTTTTGAAGAGGTAAAAAAAAAAAAAATGTTGGAGTTTTGAAGAGGTAAAAAAAAAAAAAAAAAAAAATTGTGGAGTTTTGAAGAGGTAAAAAAAGGAACAAAAAATCAATGTTGGAGTTTTGAAGAGGTAAAAAAAAAAAAAAAAAAAGTTGGAGTTTTGAAGAGGTAAAAAAAAAAAAAGTTGGAGTTTTGAAGAGGTAAAAAAAAAAAAAAAAGTTGGAGTTTTGAAGAGGTAAAAAAAAAAAAAAAAAAAATTGTAGAGTTTTGAAGAGGTAAAAAAAAAAAATAAAAAAAATTGTGGAGTTTTGAAGAGGTAGAAAAAAGAACAAAAAATCAATGTTGGAGTTTTGAAGAGGTAAAAAAAAAAAAAATGTTGGAGTTTTGAAGAGGTAAAAAAAAAAAAAAAAAAAAATTGTGGAGTTTTGAAGAGGTAAAAAAAGGAACAAAAAATCAATGTTGGAGTTTTGAAGAGGTAAAAAAAAAAAAAAAAAAAGTTGGAGTTTTGAAGAGGTAAAAAAAAAAAAAGTTGGAGTTTTGAAGAGGTAAAAAAAAAAAAAAAAGTTGGAGTTTTGAAGAGGTAAAAAAAAAAAAAAAAGTTGGAGTTTTGAAGAGGTAAAAAAAAAAAAAGTTGGAGTTTTGAAGAGGTAAAAAAAAAAAAAAAAAAATTGTAGAGTTTTGAAGAGGTAAAAAAAAAAAAAAAAGTTGGAGTTTTGAAGAGGTAAAAAAAAAAAAAAAAAAAAATTGTAGAGTTTTGAAGAGGTAAAAAAAAAAAAAAAAAATTGTAGAGTTTTGAAGAGGTAAAAAAAAAAAAAAAGTTGGAGTTTTGAAGAGGTAAAAAAAATTTGGAGTTTTGAAGATGTAAAAAAAGGAACAAAAAATCAATGTTGGAGTTTTGAAGAGGTAAAAAAAAAAAAAAGTTGGAGTTTTGAAGAGGTAAAAAAAAAAAAAAAAAATTGTAGAGTTTTGAAGAGGTAAAAAAAAAAAAAAAAGTTGGAGTTTTGAAGAGGTAAAAAAAAAAAAAAAAAATTTGGAGTTTTGGAGAGGTAAAAAAAGGAACAAAAAATCAATGTTGGAGTTTTGAAGAGGTAAAAAAAATAAATAAAAAATTGTGGAGTTTTGAAGAGGTAAAAAAAATATAAAAAATTTGTGGAGTTTTGAAGAGGTAAAAAAAAAAAAAAAAGTTGGAGTTTTGAAGAGGTAAAAAAAAAAAAAAAAAAATTTAGGAGTTTTGAAGAGGTAAAAAAAAAAAAATTTGGAGTTTTGAAGAGGTAGAAAAAAAAAAATGTTGGAGTTTTGAAGAGGTAAAAAAAAAAAAAAAAAAAAATTGTGGAGTTTTGAAGAGGTAAAAAAAGGAACAAAAAATCAATGTTGGAGTTTTGAAGAGGTAAAAAAAAAAAAAAAAAAAGTTGGAGTTTTGAAGAGGTAAAAAAAAAAAAGTTGGAGTTTTGAAGAGGTAAAAAAAAAAAAAAAAAAATTGTAGAGTTTTGAAGAGGTAAAAAAAAAAAAAAAAGTTGGAGTTTTGAAGAGGTAAAAAAAAAAAAAAAAATTGAGTTTTGAAGAGGTAAAAAAAGGAACAAAAAATCAATGTTGGAGTTTTGAAGAGGTAAAAAAAAAAAATGTTGGAGTTTTGAAGAGGTAAAAAAAAAAATAAAAAAAATTGTGGAGTTTTGAAGAGGTAGAAAAAGGAACAAAAAATCAATGTTGGAGTTTTGAAGAGGTAAAAAAAAAAAAATGTTGGAGTATTGAAGAGGTAAAAAAAAAAAAAAAAGTTGGAGTTTTGAAGAGGTAAAAAAAAAAAAAAAAGTTGGAGTTTTGAAGAGGAAAAAAAAAAAAAAAAAAATTGTAGAGTTTTGAAGAGGTAAAAAAAAAAAAAAAGTTGGAGTTTTGAAGAGGTAAAAAAAAAAAAATAAAAAAAATTGTAGAGTTTTGAAGAGGTAAAAAAGGAACAAAAAATCAATGTTGGAGTTTTGAAGAGGTAAAAAAAAAAAAAAAAAAAGTTGGAGTTTTGAAGAGGTAAAAAAAAAAAAAGTTGGAGTTTTGAAGAGGTAAAAAAAAAAAAAAAAAAAATTGTAGAGTTTTGAAGAGGTAAAAAAAAAAAAAAGTTGGAGTTTTGAAGAGGTAAAAAAAAAAAAAAAAAATTGAGTTTTGAAGAGGTAAAAAAAGGAACAAAAAATCAATGTTGGAGTTTTGAAGAGGTAAAAAAAAAAATTGGAGTTTTGAAGAGGTAAAAAAAAAAAATAAAAAAAATTGTGGAGTTTTGAAGAGGTAGAAAAAAGAACAAAAAATCAATGTTGGAGTTTTGAAGAGGTAAAAAAAAAAAAATGTTGGAGTTTTGAAGAGGTAAAAAAAAAAAAAAAATTGTGGAGTTTTGAAGAGGTAAAAAAAGGAACAAAAAATCAATGTTGGAGTTTTGAAGAGGTAAAAAAAAAAAAAAAAAAGTTGGAGTTTGAAGAGGTAAAAAAAAAAAAGTTGGAGTTTTGAAGAGGTAAAAAAAAAAAAAAAAAAAAATTGTAGAGTTTTGAAGAGGTAAAAAAAAAAAAAAAGTTGGAGTTTTGAAGAGGTAAAAAAAAAAAAAATTTGGAGTTTTGAAGAGGTAAAAAAAAATAAAAAAAAATTGTAGAGTTTTGAAGAGGTAAAAAAAAAAAAAAATTGGAGTTTTGAAGAGGTAAAAAAAAAAAAAAAAAAAATTGGAGTTTTGAAGATGTAAAAAAAGGAACAAAAAATCAATGTTGGAGTTTTGAAGAGGTTAAAAAAAAAAAAAAGTTGGAGTTTTGAAGAGGTAAAAAAAAAAAAAAAGTTGGAGTTTTGAAGAGGTAAAAAAAAAAAAAAAAATTGAGTTTTGAAGAGGTAAAAAAAGGAACAAAAAATCAATGTTGGAGTTTTGAAGAGGTAAAAAAAAAAAAGTTGGAGTTTTGAAGAGGTAAAAAAAAAAAAAAAAAAAGTTGGAGTTTTGAAGAGGTAAAAAAAAAAAAAGTTGGAGTTTTGAAGAGGTTAAAAAAAAAAAAAAAAAAAAATTGTAGAGTTTTGAAGAGGTAAAAAAAAAAAAAAAAAGTTGGAGTTTTGAAGAGGTAAAAAAAAAAAAAAAATTTGGAGTTTTGAAGAGGTAAAAAAAAAAAAAAAAAAATTGTAGAGTTTTGAAGAGGTAAAAAAAAAAAAAAAGTTGGAGTTTTGAAGAGGTAAAAAAAAAAAAAAAAAAATTTGGAGTTTTGAAGATGTAAAAAAGGAACAAAAAATCAATGTTGGAGTTTTGAAGAGGTAAAAAAAAAAAAAGTTGGAGTTTTGAAGAGGTAAAAAAAAAAAAAAATAAATTGTAGAGTTTTGAAGAGGTAAAAAAAAAAAAAAAAGTTGGAGTTTTGAAGAGGTAAAAAAAAAAAAAAAAAATTTGGAGTTTTGGAGAGGTAAAAAAAGGAACAAAAAATCAATGTTGGAGTTTTGAAGAGGTAAAAAAAAAAAAAAGTTGGAGTTTTGAAGAGGTAAAAAAAAAAAAAAAAGTTGGAGTTTTGAAGAGGTAAAAAAAAAAAAAAAATTGAGTTTTGAAGAGGTAAAAAAAGGAACAAAAAAATCAATGTTGGAGTTTTGAAGAGGTAAAAAAAAAAAAGTTGGAGTTTTGAAGAGGTAAAAAAAAAAAAAAAAAAAGTTGGAGTTTTGAAGAGGTAAAAAAAAAAAAAGTTGGAGTTTTGAAGAGGTAAAAAAAAAAAAAAAAAAAAATTGTAGAGTTTTGAAGAGGTAAAAAAAAAAAAAAAAGTTGGAGTTTTGAAGAGGTAAAAAAAAAAAAAAAATTTGGAGTTTTGAAGAGGTAAAAAAAAAAAAAAAATAATTGTAGAGTTTTGAAGAGGTAAAAAAAAAAAAAAAGTTGGAGTTTTGAAGAGGTAAAAAAAAAAAAAAAAAAATTTGGAGTTTTGAAGATGTAAAAAAAGGAACAAAAAATCAATGTTGGAGTTTTGAAGAGGTAAAAAAAAAAAAAAGTTGGAGTTTTGAAGAGGTAAAAAAAAAAAAATAATAAATTGTAGAGTTTTGAAGAGGTAAAAAAAAAAAAAAAAAGTTGGAGTTTTGAAGAGGTAAAAAAAAAAAAAAAAAATTTGGAGTTTTGGAGAGGTAAAAAAAGGAACAAAAAATCAATGTTGGAGTTTTGAAGAGGTAAAAAAAATAAATAAAAAATTGTGGAGTTTTGAAGAGGTAAAAAAAATATAAAAAAAATTGTGGAGTTTTGAAGAGGTAAAAAAAAAAAAAAAAAAAAATTTAGGAGTTTTGAAGAGGTAAAAAAAAAAAAAATTTGGAGTTTTGAAGAGGTAAAAAAAAAAAAATGTTGGAGTTTTGAAGAGGTAAAAAAAAAAAAAAAAAAAAAATTGTGGAGTTTTGAAGAGGTAAAAAAAGGAACAAAAAATCAATGTTGGAGTTTTGAAGAGGTAAAAAAAAAAAAAAAAAAAGTTGGAGTTTTGAAGAGGTAAAAAAAAAAAAAAGTTGGAGTTTTGAAGAGGTAAAAAAAAAAATAAAAAAAAATTGTAGAGTTTTGAAGAGGTAAAAAAAAAAAAAAAAGTTGGAGTTTTGAAGAGGTAAAAAAAAAAAAAGTTGGAGTTTTGAAGAGGTAAAAAAAAAAAAAAAAAAAATTGTGGAGTTTTGAAGAGGTAGAAAAAGGAACAAAAAATCAATGTTGGAGTTTTGAAGAGGTAAAAAAAAAAAAATGTTGGAGTTTTGAAGAGGTAAAAAAAAAAAAAAAAAAAAATTGTGGAGTTTTGAAGAGGTAAAAAAAGGAACAAAAAATCAATGTTGGAGTTTTGAAGAGGTAAAAAAAAAAAATGTTGGAGTTTTGAAGAGGGAAAAAAAAAAAAAAAAAAAATTGTGGAGTTTTGAAGAGGTAGAAAAAGGAACAAAAAATCAATGTTGGAGTTTTGAAGAGGTAAAAAAAAAAAAATGTTGGAGTTTTGAAGAGGTAAAAAAAAAAAAAAAAGTTGGAGTTTTGAAGAGGTAAAAAAAAAAAAAAAAATTGGAGTTTTGAAGAGGTAAAAAAAAAAAAAAAAAATTGTAGAGTTTTGAAGAGGTAAAAAAAAAAAAAAAAGTTGGAGTTTTGAAGAGGTAAAAAAAAAAAAAAAAAAAAATTGTAGAGTTTTGAAGAGGTAAAAAAGGAACAAAAAATCAATGTTGGAGTTTTGAAGAGGTAAAAAAAAAAAAAAAAAAAAGTTGGAGTTTTGAAGAGGTAAAAAAAAAAAAAAGTTGGAGTTTTGAAGAGGTAAAAAAAAAAAAAAAAAGAAATTGTAGAGTTTTGAAGAGGTAAAAAAAAAAAAAAAGTTGGAGTTTTGAAGAGGTAAAAAAAAAAAAAAAAATTGAGTTTTGAAGAGGTAAAAAAAGGAACAAAAAATCAATGTTGGAGTTTTGAAGAGGTAAAAAAAAAAAAAAAAAAAAATTGTGGAGTTTTGAAGAGGTAGAAAAAAGAACAAAAAATCAATGTTGGAGTTTTGAAGAGGTAAAAAAAAAAAAAATGTTGGAGTTTTGAAGAGGTAAAAAAAAAAAAAAAAAAAAATTGTGGAGTTTTGAAGAGGTAAAAAAAGGAACAAAAAATCAATGTTGGAGTTTTGAAGAGGTAAAAAAAAAAAAAAAAAAAGTTGGAGTTTTGAAGAGGTAAAAAAAAAAAAAGTTGGAGTTTTGAAGAGGTAAAAAAAAAAAAAAAAAAAAATTTGGAGTTTTGAAGAGGTAAAAAAAAAAAAAAAAAAATTGTAGAGTTTTGAAGAGGTAAAAAAAAAAAAAAAGTTGGAGTTTTGAAGAGGTAAAAAAAAAAAAAAAAAAATTTGGAGTTTTGAAGATGTAAAAAAAGGAACAAAAAATCAATGTTGGAGTTTTGAAGAGGTAAAAAAAAAAAAAAGTTGGAGTTTTGAAGAGGTAAAAAAAAAAAAGTTAGAGTTTTGAAGAGGTAAAAAAAAAAAAAAAAAATTGAGTTTTGAAGAGGTAAAAAAAGGAACAAAAAATCAATGTTGGAGTTTCGAAGAGGTAAAAAAAAAAAAGAAAAAATTGTAGAGTTTTGAAGAGGTAAAAAAAAAAAAAAAAGTTGGAGTTTTGAAGAGGTAAAAAAAAATAAAAAAAATTGAGTTTTGAAGAGGTAAAAAAAGGAACAAAAAATCAATGTTGGAGTTTTGAAGAGGTAAAAAAAAAAAAGTTGGAGTTTTGAAGAGGTAAAAAAAAAAAATAAAAAAAATTGTGGAGTTTTGAAGAGGTAGAAAAAAGAACAAAAAATCAATGTTGGAGTTTTGAAGAGGTAAAAAAAAAAAAAATGTTGGAGTTTTGAAGAGGTAAAAAAAAAAAAAAAAAAAAATTGTGGAGTTTTGAAGAGGTAAAAAAAGGAACAAAAAATCAATGTTGGAGTTTTGAAGAGGTAAAAAAAAAAAAAAAAAAAGTTGGAGTTTTGAAGAGGTAAAAAAAAAAAAAAAAAAAAATTGTGGAGTTTTGAAGAGGTAAAAAAAAAAAAAAAAAAATTGTAGAGTTTTGAAGAGGTAAAAAAAAAAAAAAAGTTGGAGTTTTGAAGAGGTAAAAAAAAAAAAAAAAAAATTTGGAGTTTTGAAGATGTAAAAAAAGGAACAAAAAATCAATGTTGGAGTTTTGAAGAGGTAAAAAAAAAAAAAAAAATTGAGTTTTGAAGAGGTAAAAAAAGGAACAAAAAATCAATGTTGGAGTTTTGAAGAGGTAAAAAAAAAAAAGTTGGAGTTTTGAAGAGGTAAAAAAAAAAAAAGTTGGAGTTTTGAAGAGGTAAAAAAAAAAAAAAAAATTTGGAGTTTTGAAGATGTAAAAAAAGGAACAAAAAATCAATGTTGGAGTTTTGAAGAGGTAAAAAAAAAAAAAAGTTGGAGTTTTGAAGAGGTAAAAAAAAAAAAGTTGGAGTTTTGAAGAGGTAAAAAAAAAAATAAAAAAAATTGTGGAGTTTTGAAGAGGTAGAAAAAGGAACAAAAAATCAATGTTGGAGTTTTGAAGAGGTAAAAAAAAAAAAAATGTTGGAGTTTTGAAGAGGTAAAAAAAAAAAAAAAAAAAAATTGTGGAGTTTTGAAGAGGTAAAAAAAAAAAAAAAAGTTGGAGTTTTGAAGAGGTAAAAAAAAAAAAAAAAAAAAATTGTAGAGTTTTGAAGAGGTAAAAAAGGAACAAAAAATCAATGTTGGAGTTTTGAAGAGGTAAAAAAAAAAAAAAAAAAGTTGGAGTTTTGAAGAGGTAAAAAAAAAAAAAAAAAAAAATTGTAGAGTTTTGAAGAGGTAAAAAAAAAAAAAAAAGTTGGAGTTTTGAAGAGGTAAAAAAAAAAAAAAAAATTGAGTTTTGAAGAGGTAAAAAAAGGAACAAAAAATCAATGTTGGAGTTTTGAAGAGGTAAAAAAAAAAAAGTTGGAGTTTTGAAGAGGTAAAAAAAAAAATAAAAAAAAATTGTGGAGTTTTGAAGAGGTAGAAAAAGGAACAAAAAATCAATGTTGGAGTTTTGAAGAGGTAAAAAAAAAAAAAAAAAAAGTTGGAGTTTTGAAGAGGTAAAAAAAAAAAAAGTTGGAGTTTTGAAGAGGTAAAAAAAAAAAAAAAAAAAAATTGTAGAGTTTTGAAGAGGTAAAAAAAAAAAAAAAAGTTGGAGTTTTGAAGAGGTAAAAAAAAAAAAAAAAAAAATTGTAGAGTTTTGAAGAGGTAAAAAAAAAATAAAAAAATTGTAGAGTTTTGAAGAGGTAAAAAAAAAAAAAAAGTTGGAGTTTTGAAGAGGTAAAAAAAAAAAAAAAAAAAATTGTAGAGTTTTGAAGAGGTAAAAAAAAAAAAAAAGTTGGAGTTTTGAAGAGGTAAAAAAAAAAAAAAAAAAAAAATTGTAGAGTTTTGAAGAGGTAAAAAAAAAAAAAAAAAATTGTAGAGTTTTGAAGAGGTAAAAAAAAAAAAAAAGTTGGAGTTTTGAAGAGGTAAAAAAAAAAAAAAAAAAATTTGGAGTTTTGAAGATGTAAAAAAAGGAACAAAAAATCAATGTTGGAGTTTTGAAGAGGTAAAAAAAAAAAAAAGTTGGAGTTTTGAAGAGGTAAAAAAAAAAAATAAATAAATTGTAGAGTTTTGAAGAGGTAAAAAAAAAAAAAAAAAGTTGGAGTTTTGAAGAGGTAAAAAAAAAAAAAAAAAATTTGGAGTTTTGGAGAGGTAAAAAAAGGAACAAAAAATCAATGTTGGAGTTTTGAAGAGGTAAAAAAAATAAATAAAAAATTGTGGAGTTTTGAAGAGGTAAAAAAAATATAAAAAAATTTGTGGAGTTTTGAAGAGGTAAAAAAAAAAAAAAAGTTGGAGTTTTGAAGAGGTAAAAAAAAAAAAAAAAAAATTTAGGAGTTTTGAAGAGGTAAAAAAAAAAAAAATTTGGAGTTTTGAAGAGGTAAAAAAAAAAAAATGTTGGAGTTTTGAAGAGGTAAAAAAAAAAAAAAAAAAAAATTGTGGAGTTTTGAAGAGGTAAAAAAAGGAACAAAAAATCAATGTTGGAGTTTTGAAGAGGTAAAAAAAAAAAAAAAAAAAGTTGGAGTTTTGAAGAGGTAAAAAAAAAAAAAAGTTGGAGTTTTGAAGAGGTAAAAAAAAAAAAAAAAAAAATTGTAGAGTTTTGAAGAGGTAAAAAAAAAAAAAAAAGTTGGAGTTTTGAAGAGGTAAAAAAAAAAAAAAAAATTGAGTTTTGAAGAGGTAAAAAAAGGAACAAAAAATCAATGTTGGAGTTTTGAAGAGGTAAAAAAAAAAAATGTTGGAGTTTTGAAGAGGTAAAAAAAAAAAAAAAAAAAAATTGTGGAGTTTTGAAGAGGTAGAAAAAGGAACAAAAAATCAATGTTGGAGTTTTGAAGAGGTAAAAAAAAAAAAAATGTTGGAGTATTGAAGAGGTAAAAAAAAAAAAAAAAGTTGGAGTTTGAAGAGGTAAAAAAAAAAAAAAAATTTGGAGTTTTGAAGAGGAAAAAAAAAAAAAAAAAAAATTGTAGAGTTTTGAAGAGGTAAACAAAAAAAAAAAAAGTTGGAGTTTTGAAGAGGTAAAAAAAAAAAAAAAAAAAAATTGTAGAGTTTTGAAGAGGTAAAAAAGGAACAAAAAATCAATGTTGGAGTTTTGAAGAGGTAAAAAAAAAAAAAAAAAAAGTTGGAGTTTTGAAGAGGTAAAAAAAAAAAAAAGTTGGAGTTTTGAAGAGGTAAAAAAAAAAAAAAAAAAAAAATTGTAGAGTTTTGAAGAGGTAAAAAAAAAAAAAAAAGTTGGAGTTTTGAAGAGGTAAAAAAAAAAAAAAAAAATTGAGTTTTGAAGAGGTAAAAAAAGGAACAAAAAATCAATGTTGGAGTTTTGAAGAGGTAAAAAAAAAAATTGGAGTTTTGAAGAGGTAAAAAAAAAAAATAAAAAAAATTGTGGAGTTTTGAAGAGGTAGAAAAAAGAACAAAAAATCAATGTTGGAGTTTTGAAGAGGTAAAAAAAAAAAAAATGTTGGAGTTTTGAAGAGGTAAAAAAAAAAAAAAAAAAAAATTGTGGAGTTTTGAAGAGGTAAAAAAAGGAACAAAAAATCAATGTTGGAGTTTTGAAGAGGTAAAAAAAAAAAAAAAAAAAGTTGGAGTTTTGAAGAGGTAAAAAAAAAAAAAGTTGGAGTTTTGAAGAGGTAAAAAAAAAAAAAAAAAAAATTGTAGAGTTTTGAAGAGGTAAAAAAAAAAAAAAAAG
The DNA here is from genome assembly GCF_982586985.1 of Callionymus lyra. Classification (NCBI taxonomy): domain Eukaryota; kingdom Metazoa; phylum Chordata; class Actinopteri; order Syngnathiformes; family Callionymidae; genus Callionymus; species Callionymus lyra. Next base: position 14,634 of record NW_028258758.1, read on the forward strand.
TTGGAGTTTTGAAGAGGTAAAAAAAAAAAAAAAAAAAAATTGTAGAGTTTTGAAGAGGTAAAAAAAAAAAAAAAAAATTGTAGAGTTTTGAAGAGGTAAAAAAAAAAAAAAAGTTGGAGTTTTGAAGAGGTAAAAAAAATTTGGAGTTTTGAAGATGTAAAAAAAGGAACAAAAAATCAATGTTGGAGTTTTGAAGAGGTAAAAAAAAAAAAAAGTTGGAGTTTTGAAGAGGTAAAAAAAAAAAAAAAATAAATTGTAGAGTTTTGAAGAGGTAAAAAAAAAAAAAAAAAGTTGGAGTTTTGAAGAGGTAAAAAAAAAAAAAAAAAATTTGGAGTTTTGGAGAGGTAAACAAAGGAACAAAAAATCAATGTTGGAGTTTTGAAGAGGTAAAAAAAATAAATAAAAAATTGTGGAGTTTTGAAGAGGTAAAAAAAATATAAAAAAATTTGTGGAGTTTTGAAGAGGTAAAAAAAAAAAAAAAGTTGGAGTTTTGAAGAGGTAAAAAAAAAAAAAAAAAATTTAGGAGTTTTGAAGAGGTAAAAAAAAAAAAAATTTGGAGTTTTGAAGAGGTAGAAAAAAAAAAATGTTGGAGTTTTGAAGAGGTAAAAAAAAAAAAAAAAAAAAATTGTGGAGTTCTGAAGAGGTAAAAAAAGGAACAAAAAATCAATGTTGGAGTTTTGAAGAGGTAAAAAAAAAAAAAAAAAAAGTTGGAGTTTTGAAGAGGTAAAAAAAAAAAAAAGTTGGAGTTTTGAAGAGGTAAAAAAAAAAAAAAAAAAAATTGTAGAGTTTTGAAGAGGTAAAAAAAAAAAAAAAAAGTTGGAGTTTTGAAGAGGTAAAAAAAAAAAAAAAAATTGAGTTTTGAAGAGGTAAAAAAAGGAACAAAAAATCAATGTTGGAGTTTTGAAGAGGTAAAAAAAAAAAAAATGATGGAGTTTTGAAGAGGTAAAAAAAAAAAAAATGGAGTTTTGAAAAGGTAAAAAAAAAAAAAAAAAAAGTTGGAGTTTTGAAGAGGTAAAAAAAAAAAAAGTTGGAGTTTTGAAGAGGTAAAAAAAAAAAAAAAAGTTGGAGTTTTGAAGAGGTAAAAAAAAAAAAGAAAAATTGAGTTTTGAAGAGGTAAAAAAAAAAAAAAAAAAAAAATTTGGAGTTTTGAAGAGGTAAAAAAAGGAACAAAAAATCAATGTTGGAGTTTTGAAGAGGTAAAAAATAAAAATAAAAAAAATGAGTTTTGAAGAGGTAAAAAAAAAAAAAAAAAAAAAATTGTAGAGTTTTGAAGAGGTAAAAAAAAAAAAAAAAAGTTGGAGTTTTGAAGAGGTAAAAAAAAAAAAAGTTGGAGTTTTGAAGAGGTAAAAAAAAAAAAAATAAAAAAAATTGTAGAGTTTTGAAGAGGTAAAAAAAAATAAAAAAAAATTGTAGAGTTTTGAAGAGGTAAAAAAAAAAAAAAAAAGTTGGAGTTTTGAAGAGGTAAAAAAAAAAAAAAAAAAAAATTGTAGAGTTTTGAAGAGGTAAAAAAGGAACAAAAAATCAATGTTGGAGTTTTGAAGAGGTAAAAAAAAAAAAAAAAAAAGTTGGAGTTTTGAAGAGGTAAAAAAAAAAAAAAGTTGGAGTTTTGAAGAGGTAAAAAAAAAAAAAAAAAAAAATTGTAGAGTTTTGAAGAGGTGAAAAAAAAAAAAAGTTGGAGTTTTGAAGAGGTAAAAAAAAAAAAAAAAATTGAGTTTTGAAGAGGTAAAAAAAGGAACAAAAAATCAATGTTGGAGTTTTGAAGAGGTAAAAAAAAAAAATTGGAGTTTTGAAGAGGTAAAAAAAAAAAAAAAAAAAATTGTGGAGTTTTGAAGAGGTAGAAAAAAGAACAAAAAATCAATGTTGGAGTTTTGAAGAGGTAAAAAAAAAAAAAATGTTGGAGTTTTGAAGAGGTAAAAAAAAAAAAAAAAAAAAAATTGTGGAGTTTTGAAGAGGTAAAAAAAGGAACAAAAAATCAATGTTGGAGTTTTGAAGAGGTAAAAAAAAAAAAAAAAAAAGTTGGAGTTTTGAAGAGGTAAAAAAAAAAAAAGTTGGAGTTTTGAAGAGGTAAAAAAAAAAAAAAAAAAAATTGTAGAGTTTTGAAGAGGTAAAAAAAAAAAAAAAAGTTGGAGTTTTGAAGAGGTAAAAAAAAAAAAAGTTGGAGTTTTGAAGAGGTAAAAAAAAAAAAAAAAAAAATTGTAGAGTTTTGAAGAGGTAAAAAAAAAAAAAAAAGTTGGAGTTTTGAAGAGGTAAAAAAAAAAAAAAAAAAAAATTGTAGAGTTTTGAAGAGGTAAAAAAAAAAAAAAAAAATTGTAGAGTTTTGAAGAGGTAAAAAAAAAAAAAAAGTTGGAGTTTTGAAGAGGTAAAAAAAATTTGGAGTTTTGAAGATGTAAAAAAAGGAACAAAAAATCAATGTTGGAGTTTTGAAGAGGTAAAAAAAAAAAAAAGTTGGAGTTTTGAAGAGGTAAAAAAAAAAAAAAAAAATTGTAGAGTTTTGAAGAGGTAAAAAAAAAAAAAAAAAGTTGGAGTTTTGAAGAGGTAAAAAAAAAAAAAAAAAATTTGGAGTTTTGGAGAGGTAAAAAAAGGAACAAAAAATCAATGTTGGAGTTTTGAAGAGGTAAAAAAAATAAATAAAAAATTGTGGAGTTTTGAAGAGGTAAAAAAAATATAAAAAAATTTGTGGAGTTTTGAAGAGGTAAAAAAAAAAAAAAAGTTGGAGTTTTGAAGAGGTAAAAAAAAAAAAAAAAAAATTTAGGAGTTTTGAAGAGGTAAAAAAAAAAAAAAATTTGGAGTTTTGAAGAGGTAGAAAAAAAAAAATGTTGGAGTTTTGAAGAGGTAAAAAAAAAAAAAAAAAAAAATTGTGGAGTTTTGAAGAGGTAAAAAAAGGAACAAAAAATCAATGTTGGAGTTTTGAAGAGGTAAAAAAAAAAAAAAAAAAAGTTGGAGTTTTGAAGAGGTAAAAAAAAAAAAAGTTGGAGTTTTGAAGAGGTAAAAAAAAAAAAAAAAAAAATTGTAGAGTTTTGAAGAGGTAAAAAAAAAAAAAAAAGTTGGAGTTTTGAAGAGGTAAAAAAAAAAAAAAAAATTGAGTTTTGAAGAGGTAAAAAAAGGAACAAAAAATCAATGTTGGAGTTTTGAAGAGGTAAAAAAAAAAAATGTTGGAGTTTTGAAGAGGTAAAAAAAAAAAATAAAAAAAATTGTGGAGTTTTGAAGAGGTAGAAAAAGGAACAAAAAATCAATGTTGGAGTTTTGAAGAGGTAAAAAAAAAAAAAATGTTGGAGTATTGAAGAGGTAAAAAAAAAAAAAAAAGTTGGAGTTTTGAAGAGGTAAAAAAAAAAAAAAAAGTTGGAGTTTTGAAGAGGAAAAAAAAAAAAAAAAAAAATTGTAGAGTTTTGAAGAGGTAAAAAAAAAAAAAAAAGTTGGAGTTTTGAAGAGGTAAAAAAAAAAAATAAAAAAAATTGTAGAGTTTTGAAGAGGTAAAAAAGGAACAAAAAATCAATGTTGGAGTTTTGAAGAGGTAAAAAAAAAAAAAAAAAAAGTTGGAGTTTTGAAGAGGTAAAAAAAAAAAAAAGTTGGAGTTTTGAAGAGGTAAAAAAAAAAAAAAAAAAAAATTGTAGAGTTTTGAAGAGGTAAAAAAAAAAAAAAAGTTGGAGTTTTGAAGAGGTAAAAAAAAAAAAAAAAAATTGAGTTTTGAAGAGGTAAAAAAAGGAACAAAAAATCAATGTTGGAGTTTTGAAGAGGTAAAAAAAAAAAATTGGAGTTTTGAAGAGGTAAAAAAAAAAAATAAAAAAAATTGTGGAGTTTTGAAGAGGTAGAAAAAAGAACAAAAAATCAATGTTGGAGTTTTGAAGAGGTAAAAAAAAAAAAAATGTTGGAGTTTTGAAGAGGTAAAAAAAAAAAAAAAAATTGTGGAGTTTTGAAGAGGTAAAAAAAGGAACAAAAAATCAATGTTGGAGTTTTGAAGAGGTAAAAAAAAAAAAAAAAAAAGTTGGAGTTTTGAAGAGGTAAAAAAAAAAAAAGTTGGAGTTTTGAAGAGGTAAAAAAAAAAAAAAAAAAAAATTGTAGAGTTTTGAAGAGGTAAAAAAAAAAAAAAAAGTTGGAGTTTTGAAGAGGTAAAAAAAAAAAAAAATTTGGAGTTTTGAAGAGGTAAAAAAAAAATAAAAAAAAATTGTAGAGTTTTGAAGAGGTAAAAAAAAAAAAAAAATTGGAGTTTTGAAGAGGTAAAAAAAAAAAAAAAAAAAATTGGAGTTTTGAAGATGTAAAAAAAGGAACAAAAAATCAATGTTGGAGTTTTGAAGAGGTAAAAAAAAAAAAAAGTTGGAGTTTTGAAGAGGTAAAAAAAAAAAAAAAAGTTGGAGTTTTGAAGAGGTAAAAAAAAAAAAAAAAATTGAGTTTTGAAGAGGTAAAAAAAGGAACAAAAAATCAATGTTGGAGTTTTGAAGAGGTAAAAAAAAAAAAGTTGGAGTTTTGAAGAGGTAAAAAAAAAAAAAAAAAAAGTTGGAGTTTTGAAGAGGTAAAAAAAAAAAAAGTTGGAGTTTTGAAGAGGTAAAAAAAAAAAAAAAAAAAAATTGTAGAGTTTTGAAGAGGTAAAAAAAAAAAAAAAGTTGGAGTTTTGAAGAGGTAAAAAAAAAAAAAAAATTTGGAGTTTTGAAGAGGTAAAAAAAAAAAAAAAAAAATTGTAGAGTTTTGAAGAGGTAAAAAAAAAAAAAAAGTTGGAGTTTTGAAGAGGTAAAAAAAAAAAAAAAAAATTTGGAGTTTTGAAGATGTAAAAAAAGGAACAAAAAATCAATGTTGGAGTTTTGAAGAGGTAAAAAAAAAAAAAAGTTGGAGTTTTGAAGAGGTAAAAAAAAAAAAAAATAAATTGTAGAGTTTTGAAGAGGTAAAAAAAAAAAAAAAAAGTTGGAGTTTTGAAGAGGTAAAAAAAAAAAAAAAAAATTTGGAGTTTTGGAGAGGTAAAAAAAGGAACAAAAAATCAATGTTGGAGTTTTGAAGAGGTAAAAAAAAAAAAAAGTTGGAGTTTTGAAGAGGTAAAAAAAAAAAAAAAAAGTTGGAGTTTTGAAGAGGTAAAAAAAAAAAAAAAATTGAGTTTTGAAGAGGTAAAAAAAGGAACAAAAAATCAATGTTGGAGTTTTGAAGAGGTAAAAAAAAAAAAGTTGGAGTTTTGAAGAGGTAAAAAAAAAAAAAAAAAAAGTTGGAGTTTTGAAGAGGTAAAAAAAAAAAAAGTTGGAGTTTTGAAGAGGTAAAAAAAAAAAAAAAAAAAAATTGTAGAGTTTTGAAGAGGTAAAAAAAAAAAAAAAAGTTGGAGTTTTGAAGAGGTAAAAAAAAAAAAAAAATTTGGAGTTTTGAAGAGGTAAAAAAAAAAAAAAAAAAATTGTAGAGTTTTGAAGAGGTAAAAAAAAAAAAAAAGTTGGAGTTTTGAAGAGGTAAAAAAAAAAAAAAAAAAATTTGGAGTTTTGAAGATGTAAAAAAAGGAACAAAAAATCAATGTTGGAGTTTTGAAGAGGTAAAAAAAAAAAAAAGTTGGAGTTTTGAAGAGGTAAAAAAAAAAAAATAATAAATTGTAGAGTTTTGAAGAGGTAAAAAAAAAAAAAAAAGTTGGAGTTTTGAAGAGGTAAAAAAAAAAAAAAAAAATTTGGAGTTTTGGAGAGGTAAAAAAAGGAACAAAAAATCAATGTTGGAGTTTTGAAGAGGTAAAAAAAATAAATAAAAAATTGTGGAGTTTTGAAGAGGTAAAAAAAATATAAAAAAAATTGTGGAGTTTTGAAGAGGTAAAAAAAAAAAAAAAGTTGGAGTTTTGAAGAGGTAAAAAAAAAAAAAAAAAAAAATTTAGGAGTTTTGAAGAGGTAAAAAAAAAAAAAATTTGGAGTTTTGAAGAGGTAAAAAAAAAAAAATGTTGGAGTTTTGAAGAGGTAAAAAAAAAAAAAAAAAAAAATTGTGGAGTTTTGAAGAGGTAAAAAAAGGAACAAAAAATCAATGTTGGAGTTTTGAAGAGGTAAAAAAAAAAAAAAAAAAAGTTGGAGTTTTGAAGAGGTAAAAAAAAAAAAAAGTTGGAGTTTTGAAGAGGTAAAAAAAAAAATAAAAAAAAATTGTAGAGTTTTGAAGAGGTAAAAAAAAAAAAAAAAGTTGGAGTTTTGAAGAGGTAAAAAAAAAAAAAGTTGGAGTTTTGAAGAGGTAAAAAAAAAAATTAAAAAAAATTGTGGAGTTTTGAAGAGGTAGAAAAAGGAACAAAAAATCAATGTTGGAGTTTTGAAGAGGTAAAAAAAAAAAAAAATGTTGGAGTTTTGAAGAGGTAAAAAAAAAAAAAAAAGTTGGAGTTTTGAAGAGGTAAAAAAAAAAAAAAAAATTGGAGTTTTGAAGAGGTAAAAAAAAAAAAAAAAAATTGTAGAGTTTTGAAGAGGTAAAAAAAAAAAAAAAAGTTGGAGTTTTGAAGAGGTAAAAAAAAAAAAAAAAAAAAAATTGTAGAGTTTTGAAGAGGTAAAAAAGGAACAAAAAATCAATGTTGGAGTTTTGAAGAGGTAAAAAAAAAAAAAAAAAAAGTTGGAGTTTTGAAGAGGTAAAAAAAAAAAAAAGTTGGAGTTTTGAAGAGGTAAAAAAAAAAAAAAAAAGAAATTGTAGAGTTTTGAAGAGGTAAAAAAAAAAAAAAAGTTGGAGTTTTGAAGAGGTAAAAAAAAAAAAAAAAAATTGAGTTTTGAAGAGGTAAAAAAAGGAACAAAAAATCAATGTTGGAGTTTTGAAGAGGTAAAAAAAAAAAAAAAAAAAAATTGTGGAGTTTTGAAGAGGTAGAAAAAAGAACAAAAAATCAATGTTGGAGTTTTGAAGAGGTAAAAAAAAAAAAATGTTGGAGTTTTGAAGAGGTAAAAAAAAAAAAAAAAAAAAATTGTGGAGTTTTGAAGAGGTAAAAAAAGGAACAAAAAATCAATGTTGGAGTTTTGAAGAGGTAAAAAAAAAAAAAAAAAAGTTGGAGTTTTGAAGAGGTAAAAAAAAAAAAGTTGGAGTTTTGAAGAGGTAAAAAAAAAAAAAAAAAAATTTGGAGTTTTGAAGAGGTAAAAAAAAAAAAAAAAAATTGTAGAGTTTTGAAGAGGTAAAAAAAAAAAAAAAGTTGGAGTTTTGAAGAGGTAAAAAAAAAAAAAAAAAAATTTGGAGTTTTGAAGATGTAAAAAAAGGAACAAAAAATCATTGTTGGAGTTTTGAAGAGGTAAAAAAAAAAAAAAGTTGGAGTTTTGAAGAGGTAAAAAAAAAAAAGTTAGAGTTTTGAAGAGGTAAAAAAAAAAAAAAAAAATTGAGTTTTGAAGAGGTAAAAAAAGGAACAAAAAATCAATGTTGGAGTTTCGAAGAGGTAAAAAAAAAAAAGAAAAAATTGTTAGAGTTTTGAAGAGGTAAAAAAAAAAAAAAAAGTTGGAGTTTTGAAGAGGTAAAAAAAAATAAAAAAAATTGAGTTTTGAAGAGGTAAAAAAAGGAACAAAAAATCAATGTTGGAGTTTTGAAGAGGTAAAAAAAAAAAGTTGGAGTTTTGAAGAGGTAAAAAAAAAAAAGTTGGAGTTTTGAAGAGGTAAAAAAAAAAATAAAAAATTGAGTTTTGAAGAGGTAAAAAAAGGAACAAAAAAACAATGTTGGAGTTTTGAAGAGGTAAAAAAAAAAAGTTGGAGTTTTGAAGAGGTAAAAAAAATAAATAAAAAAAATTGTGGAGTTTTGAAGAGGTAGAAAAAAGAACAAAAAATCAATGTTGGAGTTTTGAAGAGGTAGAAAAAAAAAAATGTTGGAGTTTTGAAGAGGTAAAAAAAAAAAAAAAAAAAAATTGTGGAGTTCTGAAGAGGTAAAAAAAGGAACAAAAAATCAATGTTGGAGTTTTGAAGAGGTAAAAAAAAAAAAGTTGGAGTTTTGAAGAGGTAAAAAAAAAAAAAAAAAAAATTGTGGAGTTTTGAAGAGGTAAAAAAAGGAACAAAAAATCAATGTTGGAGTTTTGAAGAGGTAAAAAAAAAAAAAAAAAAAAGTTGGAGTTTTGAAGAGGTAAAAAAAAAAAAAGTTGGAGTTTTGAAGAGGTAAAAAAAAAAAAAAAAAAAAAATTGTAGAGTTTTGAAGAGGTAAAAAAAAAAAAAAAGTTGGAGTTTTGAAGAGGTAAAAAAAAAAAAAAATTTGGAGTTTTGAAGAGGTAAAAAAAAAAAAAAAAAAATTGTAGAGTTTTGAAGAGGTAAAAAAAAAAAAAAAAGTTGGAGTTTTGAAGAGGTAAAAAAAAAAAAAAAAAAATTTGGAGTTTTGAAGATGTAAAAAAAGGAACAAAAAATCAATGTTGGAGTTTTGAAGAGGTAAAAAAAAAAAAAAGTTGGAGTTTTGAAGAGGTAAAAAAAAAAAAATAATAAATTGTAGAGTTTTGAAGAGGTAAAAAAAAAAAAAAAAAGTTGGAGTTTTGAAGAGGTTAAAAAAAAAAAAAAAATTTGGAGTTTTGGAGAGGTAAAAAAAGGAACAAAAAATCAATGTTGGAGTTTTGAAGAGGTAAAAAAAATAAATAAAAAATTGTGGAGTTTTGAAGAGGTAAAAAAAATATAAAAAAAAATTGTGGAGTTGTGAAGAGGTAAAAAAAAAAAAAAAAGTTGGAGTTTTGAAGAGGTAAAAAAAAAAAAAAAAAAAAATTTAGGAGTTTGAAGAGGTAAAAAAAAAAAAAATTTGGAGTTTTGAAGAGGTAAAAAAAAAAAAATGTTTGGAGTTTGAAGAGGTAAAAAAAAAAAAAAAAAAAAAATTGTGGAGTTTTGAAGAGGTAAAAAAAGGAACAAAAAATCAATGTTGGAGTTTTGAAGAGGTAAAAAAAAAAAAAAAAAAGTTGGAGTTTTGAAGAGGTAAAAAAAAAAAAAAGTTGGAGTTTTGAAGAGGTAAAAAAAAAAATAAAAAAAAATTGTAGAGTTTTGAAGAGGTAAAAAAAAAAAAAAAGTTGGAGTTTTGAAGAGGTAAAAAAAAAAAAAGTTGGAGTTTTGAAGAGGTAAAAAAAAAAAATAAAAAAAATTGTGGAGTTTTGAAGAGGTAGAAAAAGGAACAAAAAATCAATGTTGGAGTTTTGAAGAGGTAAAAAAAAAAAAATGTTGGAGTTTTGAAGAGGTAAAAAAAAAAAAAAAAAAAATTGTGGAGTTTTGAAGAGGTAAAAAAAGGAACAAAAAATCAATGTTGGAGTTTTGAAGAGGTAAAAAAAAAAAAATGTTGGAGTTTTGAAGAGGTAAAAAAAAAAAAAAAAAAATTGTGGAGTTTTGAAAGAGGTAGAAAAAGGAACAAAAAATCAATGTTGGAGTTTTGAAGAGGTAAAAAAAAAAAAAATGTTGGAGTTTTGAAGAGGTAAAAAAAAAAAAAAAAGTTGGAGTTTTGAAGAGGTAAAAAAAAAAAAAAAAATTGGTGTTTTGAAGAGGTAAAAAAAAAAAAAAAAAAATTGTAGAGTTTTGAAGAGGTAAAAAAAAAAAAAAAGTTGGAGTTTTGAAGAGGTTAAAAAAAAAAAAAAAAAAAAATTGTAGAGTTTTGAAGAGGTAAAAAAGGAACAAAAAATCAATGTTGGAGTTTTGAAGAGGTAAAAAAAAAAAAAAAAAAAAGTTGGAGTTTTGAAGAGGTAAAAAAAAAAAAAAGTTGGAGTTTTGAAGAGGTAAAAAAAAAAAAAAAAAGAAATTGTAGAGTTTTGAAGAGGTAAAAAAAAAAAAAAAGTTGGAGTTTTGAAGAGGTAAAAAAAAAAAAAAAAAATTGAGTTTTGAAGAGGTAAAAAAAGGAACAAAAAATCAATGTTGGAGTTTTGAAGAGGTAAAAAAAAAAAAAAAAAAAATTGTGGAGTTTTGAAGAGGTAGAAAAAAGAACAAAAAATCAATGTTGGAGTTTTGAAGAGGTTAAAAAAAAAAAAATGTTGGAGTTTTGAAGAGGTAAAAAAAAAAAAAAAAAAAAATTGTGGAGTTTTGAAGAGGTAAAAAAAGGAACAAAAAATCAATGTTGGAGTTTTGAAGAGGTAAAAAAAAAAAAAAAAAAAAGTTGGAGTTTTGAAGAGGTAAAAAAAAAAAAAGTTGGAGTTTTGAAGAGGTAAAAAAAAAAAAAAAAAAAAATTTGGAGTTTTGAAGAGGTAAAAAAAAAAAAAAAAAAATTGTAGAGTTTTGAAGAGGTAAAAAAAAAAAAAAAAAAATTTGGAGTTTTGAAGATGTAAAAAAAGGAACAAAAAATCAATGTTGGAGTTTTGAAGAGGTAAAAAAAAAAAAAAGTTGGAGTTTTGAAGAGGTAAAAAAAAAAAAGTTAGAGTTTTGAAGAGGTAAAAAAAAAAAAAAAAAATTGAGTTTTGAAGAGGTAAAAAAATGGAACAAAAAATCAATGTTGGAGTTTCGAAGAGGTAAAAAAAAAAAGAAAAAATTGTAGAGTTTTGAAGAGGTAAAAAAAAAAAAAAGTTGGAGTTTTGAAGAGGTAAAAAAAAAATAAAAAATTGAGTTTTGAAGAGGTAAAAAAAGGAACAAAAAATCAATGTTGGAGTTTTGAAGAGGTAAAAAAAAAAAAGTTGGAGTTTTGAAGAGGTAAAAAAATAAAATAAAAAAAATTGTGGAGTTTTGAAGAGGTAGAAAAAAAGAACAAAAAATCAATGTTGGAGTTTTGAAGAGGTAAAAAAAAAAAATGTTGGAGTTTTTGAAGAGGTAAAAAAAAAAAAAAAAAAAAATTGTGGAGTTTTGAAGAGGTAAAAAAAGGAACAAAAAATCAATGTTGGAGTTTTGAAGAGGTAAAAAAAAAAAAAAAAAAAGTTGGAGTTTTGAAGAGGTAAAAAAAAAAAATAAAAAAAATTGTGGAGTTTTGAAGAGGTAAAAAAAAAAAAAAAAAAAAATTGTAGAGTTTTGAAGAGGTAAAAAAAAAAAAAAAGTTGGAGTTTTGAAGAGGTAAAAAAAAAAAAAAAAAAATTGGAGTTTTGAAGATGTAAAAAAAGGAACAAAAAATCAATGTTGGAGTTTTGAAGAGGTAAAAAAAAAAAAAAAAATTGAGTTTTGAAGAGGTAAAAAAAGGAACAAAAAATCAATGTTGGAGTTTTGAAGAGGTAAAAAAAAAAAAGTTGGAGTTTTGAAGAGGTAAAAAAAAAAAATAAAAAAAATTGTGGAGTTTTGAAGAGGTAAAAAAAAAAAAAAAAAAAAAATTGTAGAGTTTTGAAGAGGTAAAAAAAAAAAAAAGTTGGAGTTTTGAAGAGGTAAAAAAAAAAAAAAAAAATTTGGAGTTTTGAAGATGTAAAAAAAGGAACAAAAAATCAATGTTGGAGTTTTGAAGAGGTAAAAAAAAAAAAAAGTTGGAGTTTTGAAGAGGTAAAAAAAATAAAAAAAAATTGAGTTTTGAAGAGGTAAAAAAAGGAACAAAAAATCAATGTTGGAGTTTTGAAGAGGTAAAAAAAAAAAAGTTGGAGTTTTGAAGAGGTAAAAAAAAAAAATAAAAAAAATTGTGGAGTTTTGAAGAGGTAGAAAAAGGAACAAAAAATCAATGTTGGAGTTTTGAAGAGGTAAAAAAAAAAAAAATGTTGGAGTTTTGAAGAGGTAAAAAAAAAAAAAAAAAAAAATTGTGGAGTTTTGAAGAGGTAAAAAAAGGAACAAAAAATCAATGTTGGAGTTTTGAAGAGGTAAAAAAAAAAAAAAAAAAAGTTGGAGTTTTGAAGAGGTAAAAAAAAAAAAAAAATTTGGAGTTTTGAAGAGGTAAAAAAAAAAAAAAAAAAAATTGTAGAGTTTTGAAGAGGTAAAAAAAAAAAAAAAAGTTGGAGTTTTGAAGAGGTAAAAAAAAAAAAAAAAAAAAATTGTAGAGTTTTGAAGAGGTAAAAAAGGAACAAAAAATCAATGTTGGAGTTTTGAAGAGGTAAAAAAAAAAAAAAAAAAAGTTGGAGTTTTGAAGAGGTAAAAAAAAAAAAAAAAAAAAATTGTAGAGTTTTGAAGAGGTAAAAAAAAAAAAAAAAAGTTGGAGTTTTGAAGAGGTAAAAAAAAAAAAAAAAATTGAGTTTTGAAGAGGTAAAAAAAGGAACAAAAAATCAATGTTGGAGTTTTGAAGAGGTAAAAAAAAAAAAGTTGGAGTTTTGAAGAGGTAAAAAAAAAAATAAAAAAAAATTGTGGAGTTTTGAAGAGGTAGAAAAAGGAACAAAAAATCAATGTTGGAGTTTTGAAGAGGTAAAAAAAAAAAAAAAAAAAGTTGGAGTTTTGAAGAGGTAAAAAAAAAAAAAGTTGGAGTTTTGAAGAGGTAAAAAAAAAAAAAAAAAAAAAATTGTAGAGTTTTGAAGAGGTAAAAAAAAAAAAAAAAGTTGGAGTTTTGAAGAGGTAAAAAAAAAAAAAAAAAAAAATTGTAGAGTTTTGAAGAGGTAAAAAAAAAAAAAAAAAATTGTAGAGTTTTGAAGAGGTAAAAAAAAAAAAAAAGTTGGAGTTTTGAAGAGGTAAAAAAAAAAAAAAAAAAAATTTGGAGTTTTGAAGATGTAAAAAAAGGAACAAAAAATCAATGTTGGAGTTTTGAAGAGGTAAAAAAAAAAAAAAGTTGGAGTTTTGAAGAGGTAAAAAAAATAAATAAATAAATTGTAGAGTTTTGAAGAGGTAAAAAAAAAAAAAAAAAGTTGGAGTTTTGAAGAGGTAAAAAAAAAAAAAAAAAATTTGGAGTTTTGGAGAGGTAAAAAAAGGAACAAAAAATCAATGTTGGAGTTTTGAAGAGGTAAAAAAAATAAATAAAAAATTGTGGAGTTTTGAAGAGGTAAAAAAAATATAAAAAAATTTGTGGAGTTTTGAAGAGGTAAAAAAAAAAAAAAAGTTGGAGTTTTGAAGAGGTAAAAAAAAAAAAAAAAAAATTTAGGAGTTTTGAAGAGGTAAAAAAAAAAAAAATTTGGAGTTTTGAAGAGGTAAAAAAAAAAAAATGTTGGAGTTTTGAAGAGGTAAAAAAAAAAAAAAAAAAAAATTGTGGAGTTTTGAAGAGGTAAAAAAAGGAACAAAAAATCAATGTTGGAGTTTTGAAGAGGTAAAAAAAAAAAAAATGTTGGAGTATTGAAGAGGTAAAAAAAAAAAAAAAATTTGGAGTTTTGAAGAGGAAAAAAAAAAAAAAAAAAAATTGTAGAGTTTTGAAGAGGTAAAAAAAAAAAAAAAAGTTGGAGTTTTGAAGAGGTAAAAAAAAAAAAAAAAAAAAATTGTAGAGTTTTGAAGAGGTAAAAAAGGAACAAAAAATCAATGTTGGAGTTTTGAAGAGGTAAAAAAAAAAAAAAAAAAAGTTGGAGTTTTGAAGAGGTAAAAAAAAAAAAAAGTTGGAGTTTTGAAGAGGTAAAAAAAAAAAAAAAAAAAAATTGTAGAGTTTTGAAGAGGTAAAAAAAAAAAAAAAAGTTGGAGTTTTGAAGAGGTAAAAAAAAAAAAAAAAAATTGAGTTTTGAAGAGGTAAAAAAAGGAACAAAAAATCAATGTTGGAGTTTTGAAGAGGTAAAAAAAAAAAATGTTGGAGTTTTGAAGAGGTAAAAAAAAAAAATAAAAAAAATTGTGGAGTTTTGAAGAGGTAGAAAAAGGAACAAAAAATCAATGTTGGAGTTTTGAAGAGGTAAAAAAAAAAAAAATGTTGGAGTATTGAAGAGGTAAAAAAAAAAAAAAAATTTGGAGTTTTGAAGAGGAAAAAAAAAAAAAAAAAAAATTGTAGAGTTTTGAAGAGGTAAAAAAAAAAAAAAAAGTTGGAGTTTTGAAGAGGTAAAAAAAAAAAAAAAAAAAAATTGTAGAGTTTTGAAGAGGTAAAAAAGGAACAAAAAATCAATGTTGGAGTTTTGAAGAGGTAAAAAAAAAAAAAAAAAAAGTTGGAGTTTTGAAGAGGTAAAAAAAAAAAAAAGTTGGAGTTTTGAAGAGGTAAAAAAAAAAAAAAAAAAAAATTGTAGAGTTTTGAAGAGGTAAAAAAAAAAAAAAAAGTTGGAGTTTTGAAGAGGTAAAAAAAAAAAAAAAAAATGAGTTTTGAAGAGGTAAAAAAAGGAACAAAAAATCAATGTTGGAGTTTTGAAGAGGTAAAAAAAAAAATTGGAGTTTTGAAGAGGTAAAAAAAAAAAATAAAAAAAATTGTGGAGTTTTGAAGAGGTAGAAAAAAGAACAAAAAATCAATGTTGGAGTTTTGAAGAGGTAAAAAAAAAAAAAAGTTGGAGTTTTGAAGAGGTAAAAAAAAAAAAAAAAAAAAATTGTGGAGTTTTGAAGAGGTAAAAAAAGGAACAAAAAATCAATGTTGGAGTTTTGAAGAGGTAAAAAAAAAAAAAAAAAAAGTTGGAGTTTTGAAGAGGTAAAAAAAAAAAAAGTTGGAGTTTTGAAGAGGTAAAAAAAAAAAAAAAAAAAAAATTGTAGAGTTTTGAAGAGGTAAAAAAAAAAAAAAAGTTGGAGTTTTGAAGAGGTAAAAAAAAATTAAAAAAAAAATTGTAGAGTTTTGAAGAGGTAAAAAAAAAAAAAAAAAAAATTGTAGAGTTTTGAAGAGGTAAAAAAAAAAAAAAAGTTGGAGTTTTGAAGAGGTAAAAAAAAAAAAAAAAAAAATTTGGAGTTTTGAAGATGTAAAAAAAGGAACAAAAAATCAATGTTGGAGTTTTGAAGAGGTAAAAAAAAAAAAAAGTTGGAGTTTTGAAGAGGTAAAAAAAAAAAAAAAAAAAATTGTAGAGTTTTGAAGAGGTAAAAAAAAAAAAAAAAAGTTGGAGTTTTGAAGAGGTAAAAAAAAAAAAAAAAAATTTGGAGTTTTGGAGAGGTAAAAAAAGGAACAAAAAATCAATGTTGGAGTTTTGAAGAGGTAAAAAAAATAAATAAAAAATTGTGGAGTTTTGAAGAGGTAAAAAAAATATAAAAAAATTTGTGGAGTTTTGAAGAGGTAAAAAAAAAAAAAAAGTTGGAGTTTTGAAGAGGTAAAAAAAAAAAAAAAAAAATTTAGGAGTTTTGAAGAGGTAAAAAAAAAAAAAATTTGGAGTTTTGAAGAGGTAAAAAAAAAAAAATGTTGGAGTTTTGAAGAGGTAAAAAAAAAAAAAAAAAAAAATTGTGGAGTTTTGAAGAGGTAAAAAAAGGAACAAAAAATCAATGTTGGAGTTTTGAAGAGGTAAAAAAAAAAAAAAAAAAGTTGGAGTTTTGAAGAGGTAAAAAAAAAAAAAGTTGGAGTTTTGAAGAGGTAAAAAAAAAAAAAAAAAAAATTGTAGAGTTTTGAAGAGGTAAAAAAAAAAAAAAAAGTTGGAGTTTTGAAGAGGTAAAAAAAAAAAAAAAATTTGGAGTTTTGAAGAGGTAAAAAAAAAAAAAAAAAAAATTGTAGAGTTTTGAAGAGGTAAAAAAAAAAAAAAAGTTGGAGTTTTGAAGAGGTAAAAAAAAAAAAAAAAAAATTTGGAGTTTTGAAGATGTAAAAAAAGGAACAAAAAATCAATGTTGGAGTTTTGAAGAGGTAAAAAAAAAAAAAAGTTGGAGTTTTGAAGAGGTAAAAAAAAAAAAAAAAGTTGGAGTTTTGAAGAGGTAAAAAAAAAAAAAAAAAATTGAGTTTTGAAGAGGTAAAAAAAGGAACAAAAAATCAATGTTGGAGTTTTGAAGAGGTAAAAAAAAAAAAGTTGGAGTTTTGAAGAGGTAAAAAAAAAAAAAAAAAAATTGTGGAGTTTTGAAGAGGTAAAAAAAGGAACAAAAAATCAATGTTGGAGTTTTGAAGAGGTAAAAAAAAAAAAAAAAAAAGTTGGAGTTTTGAAGAGGTAAAAAAAAAAAAAGTTGGAGTTTTGAAGAGGTAAAAAAAAAAAAAAAAAAAAATTGTAGAGTTTTGAAGAGGTAAAAAAAAAAAAAAAAGTTGGAGTTTTGAAGAGGTAAAAAAAAAAAAAAAATTTGGAGTTTTGAAGAGGTAAAAAAAAAAAAAAAAAATTGTAGAGTTTTGAAGAGGTAAAAAAAAAAAAAAAGTTGGAGTTTTGAAGAGGTAAAAAAAAAAAAAAAAAAATTTGGAGTTTTGAAGATGTAAAAAAAGGAACAAAAAATCAATGTTGGAGTTTTGAAGAGGTAAAAAAAAAAAAAAGTTGGAGTTTTGAAGAGGTAAAAAAAAAAAAATAATAAATTGTAGAGTTTTGAAGAGGTAAAAAAAAAAAAAAAAAGTTGGAGTTTTGAAGAGGTAAAAAAAAAATAAAAAAATTTGGAGTTTTGGAGAGGTAAAAAAAGGAACAAAAAATCAATGTTGGAGTTTTGAAGAGGTAAAAAAAATAAATAAAAAATTGTGGAGTTTTGAAGAGGTAAAAAAAATATAAAAAAAATTGTGGAGTTTTGAAGAGGTAAAAAAAAAAAAAAAGTTGGAGTTTTGAAGAGGTAAAAAAAAAAAAAAAAAAAAATTTAGGAGTTTTGAAGAGGTAAAAAAAAAAAAAATTTGGAGTTTTGAAGAGGTAAAAAAAAAAAAATGTTGGAGTTTTGAAGAGGTAAAAAAAAAAAAAAAAAAAAATTGTGGAGTTTTGAAGAGGTAAAAAAAGGAACAAAAAATCAATGTTGGAGTTTTGAAGAGGTAAAAAAAAAAAAAAAAAAAGTTGGAGTTTTGAAGAGGTAAAAAAAAAAAAAAGTTGGAGTTTTGAAGAGGTAAAAAAAAAAATAAAAAAAAATTGTAGAGTTTTGAAGAGGTAAAAAAAAAAAAAAAAGTTGGAGTTTTGAAGAGGTAAAAAAAAAAAAAGTTGGAGTTTTGAAGAGGTAAAAAAAAAAAATAAAAAAAATTGTGGAGTTTTGAAGAGGTAGAAAAAGGAACAAAAAATCAATGTTGGAGTTTTGAAGAGGTAAAAAAAAAAAAATGTTGGAGTTTTGAAGAGGTAAAAAAAAAAAAAAAAAAAAATTGTGGAGTTTTGAAGAGGTAAAAAAAGGAACAAAAAATCAATGTTGGAGTTTTGAAGAGGTAAAAAAAAAAAATGTTGGAGTTTTGAAGAGGTAAAAAAAAAAAAAAAAAAATTGTGGAGTTTTGAAGAGGTAGAAAAAGGAACAAAAAATCAATGTTGGAGTTTTGAAGAGGTAAAAAAAAAAAAAATGTTGGAGTTTTGAAGAGGTAAAAAAAAAAAAAAAAGTTGGAGTTTTGAAGAGGTAAAAAAAAAAAAAAAAATTGGAGTTTTGAAGAGGTAAAAAAAAAAAAAAAAAAATTGTAGAGTTTTGAAGAGGTAAAAAAAAAAAAAAAAGTTGGAGTTTTGAAGAGGTAAAAAAAAAAAAAAAAAAATTGTAGAGTTTTGAAGAGGTAAAAAAGGAACAAAAAATCAATGTTGGAGTTTTGAAGAGGTAAAAAAAAAAAAAAAAAAAAGTTGGAGTTTTGAAGAGGTAAAAAAAAAAAAAAGTTGGAGTTTTGAAGAGGTAAAAAAAAAAAAAAAAAGAAATTGTAGAGTTTTGAAGAGGTAAAAAAAAAAAAAAAGTTGGAGTTTTGAAGAGGTAAAAAAAAAAAAAAAAATTGAGTTTTGAAGAGGTAAAAAAAGGAACAAAAAATCAATGTTGGAGTTTTGAAGAGGTAAAAAAAAAAAAAAAAAAAAATTGTGGAGTTTTGAAGAGGTAGAAAAAAGAACAAAAAATCAATGTTGGAGTTTTGAAGAGGTAAAAAAAAAAAAAATGTTGGAGTTTTGAAGAGGTAAAAAAAAAAAAAAGTTGGAGTTTTGAAGAGGTAAAAAAAAAAAAAAAAGTTGGAGTTTTGAAGAGGTAAAAAAAAAAAAAAAAATTGAGTTTTGAAGAGGTAAAAAAAGGAACAAAAAATCAATGTTGGAGTTTTGAAGAGGTAAAAAAAAAAAAGTTGGAGTTTTGAAGAGGTAAAAAAAAAAAAAAAAAAAATTGTGGAGTTTTGAAGAGGTAAAAAAAGGAACAAAAAATCAATGTTGGAGTTTTGAAGAGGTAAAAAAAAAAAAAAAAAAAGTTGGAGTTTTGAAGAGGTAAAAAAAAAAAAAGTTGGAGTTTTGAAGAGGTAAAAAAAAAAAAAAAAAAAAATTGTAGAGTTTTGAAGAGGTAAAAAAAAAAAAAAAAGTTGGAGTTTTGAAGAGGTAAAAAAAAAAAAAAAATTTGGAGTTTTGAAGAGGTAAAAAAAAAAAAAAAAAAATTGTAGAGTTTTGAAGAGGTAAAAAAAAAAAAAAAGTTGGAGTTTTGAAGAGGTAAAAAAAAAAAAAAAAAAATTTGGAGTTTTGAAGATGTAAAAAAAGGAACAAAAAATCAATGTTGGAGTTTTGAAGAGGTAAAAAAAAAAAAAAGTTGGAGTTTTGAAGAGGTAAAAAAAAAAAAATAATAAATTGTAGAGTTTTGAAGAGGTAAAAAAAAAAAAAAAAAGTTGGAGTTTTGAAGAGGTAAAAAAAAAAAAAAAAAATTTGGAGTTTTGGAGAGGTAAAAAAAGGAACAAAAAATCAATGTTGGAGTTTTGAAGAGGTAAAAAAAATAAATAAAAAATTGTGGAGTTTTGAAGAGGTAAAAAAAATATAAAAAAAATTGTGGAGTTTTGAAGAGGTAAAAAAAAAAAAAAAGTTGGAGTTTTGAAGAGGTAAAAAAAAAAAAAAAAAAAAATTTAGGAGTTTTGAAGAGGTAAAAAAAAAAAAAAATTGGAGTTTTGAAGAGGTAAAAAAAAAAAAATGTTGGAGTTTTGAAGAGGTAAAAAAAAAAAAAAAAAAAAATTGTGGAGTTTTGAAGAGGTAAAAAAAGGAACAAAAAATCAATGTTGGAGTTTTGAAGAGGTAAAAAAAAAAAAAAAAAAAAGTTGGAGTTTTGAAGAGGTAAAAAAAAAAAAAAGTTGGAGTTTTGAAGAGGTAAAAAAAAAAATAAAAAAAAATTGTAGAGTTTTGAAGAGGTAAAAAAAAAAAAAAAAGTTGGAGTTTTGAAGAGGTAAAAAAAAAAAAAGTTGGAGTTTTGAAGAGGTAAAAAAAAAAAATAAAAAAAATTGTGGAGTTTTGAAGAGGTAGAAAAAGGAACAAAAAATCAATGTTGGAGTTTTGAAGAGGTAAAAAAAAAAAAATGTTGGAGTTTTGAAGAGGTAAAAAAAAAAAAAAAAAAAAATTGTGGAGTTTTGAAGAGGTAAAAAAAGGAACAAAAAATCAATGTTGGAGTTTTGAAGAGGTAAAAAAAAAAAATGTTGGAGTTTTGAAGAGGTAAAAAAAAAAAAAAAAAAAATTGTGGAGTTTTGAAGAGGTAGAAAAAGGAACAAAAAATCAATGTTGGAGTTTTGAAGAGGTAAAAAAAAAAAAAATGTTGGAGTTTTGAAGAGGTAAAAAAAAAAAAAAAAGTTGGAGTTTTGAAGAGGTAAAAAAAAAAAAAAAAATTGGAGTTTTGAAGAGGTAAAAAAAAAAAAAAAAAAATTGTAGAGTTTTGAAGAGGTAAAAAAAAAAAAAAAAGTTGGAGTTTTGAAGAGGTAAAAAAAAAAAAAAAAAAAAATTGTAGAGTTTTGAAGAGGTAAAAAAGGAACAAAAAATCAATGTTGGAGTTTTGAAGAGGTAAAAAAAAAAAAAAAAAAAGTTGGAGTTTTGAAGAGGTAAAAAAAAAAAAAAGTTGGAGTTTTGAAGAGGTAAAAAAAAAAAAAAAAAGAAATTGTAGAGTTTTGAAGAGGTAAAAAAAAAAAAAAAGTTGGAGTTTTGAAGAGGTAAAAAAAAAAAAAAAAAATTGAGTTTTGAAGAGGTAAAAAAGGAACAAAAAATCAATGTTGGAGTTTTGAAGAGGTAAAAAAAAAAAAAAAAAAAGTTGGAGTTTTGAAGAGGTAAAAAAAAAAAAAAGTTGGAGTTTTGAAGAGGTAAAAAAAAAAAAAAAAAGAAATTGTAGAGTTTTGAAGAGGTAAAAAAAAAAAAAAAGTTGGAGTTTTGAAGAGGTAAAAAAAAAAAAAAAAAATTGAGTTTTGAAGAGGTAAAAAAAGGAACAAAAAATCAATGTTGGAGTTTTGAAGAGGTAAAAAAAAAAAAAAAAAAAAATTGTGGAGTTTTGAAGAGGTAGAAAAAAGAACAAAAAATCAATGTTGGAGTTTTGAAGAGGTAAAAAAAAAAAAAATGTTGGAGTTTTGAAGAGGTAAAAAAAAAAAAAAAAAAAAAATTGTGGAGTTTTGAAGAGGTAAAAAAAGGAACAAAAAATCAATGTTGGAGTTTTGAAGAGGTAAAAAAAAAAAAAAAAAAGTTGGAGTTTTGAAGAGGTAAAAAAAAAAAAAGTTGGAGTTTTGAAGAGGTAAAAAAAAAAAAAAAAAAAAATTTGGAGTTTTGAAGAGGTAAAAAAAAAAAAAAAAAAAATTGTAGAGTTTTGAAGAGGTAAAAAAAAAAAAAAAAAAATTTGGAGTTTTGAAGATGTAAAAAAAGGAACAAAAAATCAATGTTGGAGTTTTGAAGAGGTAAAAAAAAAAAAAAGTTGGAGTTTTGAAGAGGTAAAAAAAAAAAAGTTAGAGTTTTGAAGAGGTAAAAAAAAAAAAAAAAAATTGAGTTTTGAAGAGGTAAAAAAAGGAACAAAAAATCAATGTTGGAGTTTCGAAGAGGTAAAAAAAAAAAAGAAAAAATTGTAGAGTTTTGAAGAGGTAAAAAAAAAAAAAAAAAGTTGGAGTTTTGAAGAGGTAAAAAAAAGAAAAAAAAAATTGAGTTTTGAAGAGGTAAAAAAAGGAACAAAAAATCAATGTTGGAGTTTTGAAGAGGTAAAAAAAAAAAAGTTGGAGTTTTGAAGAGGTAAAAAAAATAAATAAAAAAAATTGTGGAGTTTTGAAGAGGTAGAAAAAAGAACAAAAAATCAATGTTGGAGTTTTGAAGAGGTAAAAAAAAAAAAAATGTTGGAGTTTTGAAGAGGTAAAAAAAAAAAAAAAAAAAATTGTGGAGTTTTGAAGAGGTAAAAAAAGGAACAAAAAATCAATGTTGGAGTTTTGAAGAGGTAAAAAAAAAAAAAAAAAAAGTTGGAGTTTTGAAGAGGTAAAAAAAAAAAATAAAAAAAATTGTGGAGTTTTGAAGAGGTAAAAAAAAAAAAAAAAAAAAATTGTAGAGTTTTGAAGAGGTAAAAAAAAAAAAAAGTTGGAGTTTTGAAGAGGTAAAAAAAAAAAAAAAAAAATTGGAGTTTTGAAGATGTAAAAAAAGGAACAAAAAATCAATGTTGGAGTTTTGAAGAGGTAAAAAAAAAAAAAAAAGTTGGAGTTTTGAAGAGGTAAAAAAAAAAAAAAAAATTGAGTTTTGAAGAGGTAAAAAAAGGAACAAAAAATCAATGTTGGAGTTTTGAAGAGGTAAAAAAAAAAAAGTTGGAGTTTTGAAGAGGTAAAAAAAAAAATAAAAAAAAATTGTGGAGTTTTGAAGAGGTAGAAAAAGGAACAAAAAATCAAT
This sequence comes from Callionymus lyra, assembly GCF_982586985.1. Taxonomy (NCBI): domain Eukaryota; kingdom Metazoa; phylum Chordata; class Actinopteri; order Syngnathiformes; family Callionymidae; genus Callionymus; species Callionymus lyra. Next base: position 35,830 of record NW_028258758.1, read on the forward strand.
GTTGGAGTTTTGAAGAGGTAAAAAAAAAAAAAAAAAAAGTTGGAGTTTTGAAGAGGTAAAAAAAAAAAAAGTTGGAGTTTTGAAGAGGTAAAAAAAAAAAAAAAAAAAAATTGTAGAGTTTTGAAGAGGTAAAAAAAAAAAAAAAGTTGGAGTTTTGAAGAGGTAAAAAAAAAAAAAAAAAAAAATTGTAGAGTTTTGAAGAGGTAAAAAAAAAAAAAAAAAAATTGTAGAGTTTTGAAGAGGTAAAAAAAAAAAAAAAGTTGGAGTTTTGAAGAGGTAAAAAAAAAAAAAAAAAAAAATTTGGAGTTTTGAAGATGTAAAAAAAGGAACAAAAAATCAATGTTGGAGTTTTGAAGAGGTAAAAAAAAAAAAAGTTGGAGTTTTGAAGAGGTAAAAAAAAAAAATAAATAAATTGTAGAGTTTTGAAGAGGTAAAAAAAAAAAAAAAAAAAGTTGGAGTTTTGAAGAGGTAAAAAAAAAAAAAAAAAAATTTGGAGTTTTGGAGAGGTAAAAAAAGGAACAAAAAATCAATGTTGGAGTTTTGAAGAGGTAAAAAAAATAAATAAAAAATTGTGGAGTTTTGAAGAGGTAAAAAAAATATAAAAAAATTTGTGGAGTTTTGAAGAGGTAAAAAAAAAAAAAAAGTTGGAGTTTTGAAGAGGTAAAAAAAAAAAAAAAAAATTTAGGAGTTTTGAAGAGGTAAAAAAAAAAAAAATTTGGAGTTTTGAAGAGGTAAAAAAAAAAAATGTTGGAGTTTTGAAGAGGTAAAAAAAAAAAAAAAAAAAATTGTGGAGTTTTGAAGAGGTAAAAAAAGGAACAAAAAATCAATGTTGGAGTTTTGAAGAGGTAAAAAAAAAAAAAAAAAAAGTTGGAGTTTTGAAGAGGTAAAAAAAAAAAAAAGTTGGAGTTTTGAAGAGGTAAAAAAAAAAAAAAAAAAATTGTAGAGTTTTGAAGAGGTAAAAAAAAAAAAAAAAGTTGGAGTTTTGAAGAGGTAAAAAAAAAATGTTGGAGTTTTGAAGAGGTAAAAAAAAAAAATAAAAAAAATTGTGGAGTTTTGAAGAGGTAGAAAAAGGAACAAAAAATCAATGTTGGAGTTTTGAAGAGGTAAAAAAAAAAAAAATGTTGGAGTATTGAAGAGGTAAAAAAAAAAAAAAAATTTGGAGTTTTGAAGAGGAAAAAAAAAAAAAAAAAAAATTGTAGAGTTTTGAAGAGGTAAAAAAAAAAAAAAAAAATTGAGTTTTGAAGAGGTAAAAAAAGGAACAAAAAATCAATGTTGGAGTTTTGAAGAGGTAAAAAAAAAAAATGTTGGAGTTTTGAAGAGGTAAAAAAAAAAAAAAAAAAAAAATTGTGGAGTTTTGAAGAGGTAGAAAAAGGAACAAAAAATCAATGTTGGAGTTTTGAAGAGGTAAAAAAAAAAAAAATGTTGGAGTATTGAAGAGGTAAAAAAAAAAAAAAAATTTGGAGTTTTGAAGAGGAAAAAAAAAAAAAAAAAAAATTGTAGAGTTTTGAAGAGGTAAAAAAAAAAAAAAAAGTTGGAGTTTTGAAGAGGTAAAAAAAAAAAAAAAAAAAATTGTAGAGTTTTGAAGAGGTAAAAAAGGAACAAAAAATCAATGTTGGAGTTTTGAAGAGGTAAAAAAAAAAAAAAAAAAAGTTGGAGTTTTGAAGAGGTAAAAAAAAAAAAAAGTTGGAGTTTTGAAGAGGTAAAAAAAAAAATAAAAAAAAATTGTAGAGTTTTGAAGAGGTAAAAAAAAAAAAAAAAGTTGGAGTTTTGAAGAGGTAAAAAAAAAAAAAAAAAATTGAGTTTTGAAGAGGTAAAAAAAGGAACAAAAAATCAATGTTGGAGTTTTGAAGAGGTAAAAAAAAAAAATTGGAGTTTTGAAGAGGTAAAAAAAAAAAATAAAAAAAATTGTGGAGTTTTGAAGAGGTAGAAAAAAGAACAAAAAATCAATGTTGGAGTTTTGAAGAGGTAAAAAAAAAAAAAATGTTGGAGTTTTGAAGAGGTAAAAAAAAAAAAAAAAAAAAATTGTGGAGTTTTGAAGAGGTAAAAAAAGGAACAAAAAATCAATGTTGGAGTTTTGAAGAGGTAAAAAAAAAAAAAAAAAAAGTTGGAGTTTTGAAGAGGTAAAAAAAAAAAAAGTTGGAGTTTTGAAGAGGTAAAAAAAAAAAAAAAAAAAAATTGTAGAGTTTTGAAGAGGTAAAAAAAAAAAAAAAGTTGGAGTTTTGAAGAGGTAAAAAAAATAAAAAAAAAAATTGTAGAGTTTTGAAGAGGTAAAAAAAAAAAAAAAAAATTGTAGAGTTTTGAAGAGGTAAAAAAAAAAAAAAAGTTGGAGTTTTGAAGAGGTAAAAAAAAAAAAAAAAAAAAATTTGGAGTTTTGAAGATGTAAAAAAAGGAACAAAAAATCAATGTTGGAGTTTTGAAGAGGTAAAAAAAAAAAAAAGTTGGAGTTTTGAAGAGGTAAAAAAAAAAAATAAATAAATTGTAGAGTTTTGAAGAGGTAAAAAAAAAAAAAAAAAAGTTGGAGTTTTGAAGAGGTAAAAAAAAAAAAAAAAAATTTGGAGTTTTGGAGAGGTAAAAAAAGGAACAAAAAATCAATGTTGGAGTTTTGAAGAGGTAAAAAAAATAAATAAAAAATTGTGGAGTTTTGAAGAGGTAAAAAAAATATAAAAAAATTTGTGGAGTTTTGAAGAGGTAAAAAAAAAAAAATGTTGGAGTTTTGAAGAGGTAAAAAAAAAAAAAAAAAAAATTGTGGAGTTTTGAAGAGGTAAAAAAAGGAACAAAAAATCAATGTTGGAGTTTTGAAGAGGTAAAAAAAAAAAAAAAAAAAGTTGGAGTTTTGAAGAGGTAAAAAAAAAAAAAAGTTGGAGTTTTGAAGAGGTAAAAAAAAAAAAAAAAAAAATTGTAGAGTTTTGAAGAGGTAAAAAAAAAAAAAAAAGTTGGAGTTTTGAAGAGGTAAAAAAAAAAAAAAAAATTGAGTTTTGAAGAGGTAAAAAAAGGAACAAAAAATCAATGTTGGAGTTTTGAAGAGGTAAAAAAAAAAAATGTTGGAGTTTTGAAGAGGTAAAAAAAAAAAATAAAAAAAATTGTGGAGTTTTGAAGAGGTAGAAAAAGGAACAAAAAATCAATGTTGGAGTTTTGAAGAGGTAAAAAAAAAAAAAAATGTTGGAGTATTGAAGAGGTAAAAAAAAAAAAAAAAGTTGGAGTTTTGAAGAGGTAAAAAAAAAAAAAAAAGTTGGAGTTTTGAAGAGGAAAAAAAAAAAAAAAAAAAATTGTAGAGTTTTGAAGAGGTAAAAAAAAAAAAAAAAGTTGGAGTTTTGAAGAGGTAAAAAAAAAAAAAAAATAAAATTGTAGAGTTTTGAAGAGGTAAAAAAGGAACAAAAAATCAATGTTGGAGTTTTGAAGAGGTAAAAAAAAAAAAAAAAAAAAAGTTGGAGTTTTGAAGAGGTAAAAAAAAAAAAAAGTTGGAGTTTTGAAGAGGTAAAAAAAAAAAAAAAAAAAAAAAATTGTAGAGTTTTGAAGAGGTAAAAAAAAAAAAAAAAAGTTGGAGTTTTGAAGAGGTAAAAAAAAAAAAAAAAAATTGAGTTTTGAAGAGGTAAAAAAAGGAACAAAAAATCAATGTTGGAGTTTTGAAGAGGTAAAAAAAAAAAATTGGAGTTTTGAAGAGGTAAAAAAAAAAAATAAAAAAAATTGTGGAGTTTTGAAGAGGTAGAAAAAAGAACAAAAAATCAATGTTGGAGTTTTGAAGAGGTAAAAAAAAAAAAAATGTTGGAGTTTTGAAGAGGTAAAAAAAAAAAAAAAAAAAAATTGTGGAGTTTTGAAGAGGTAAAAAAAGGAACAAAAAATCAATGTTGGAGTTTTGAAGAGGTAAAAAAAAAAAAAAAAAAAGTTGGAGTTTTGAAGAGGTAAAAAAAAAAAAAGTT
>NW_028258759.1:0-7500 GCF_982586985.1 Callionymus lyra
ATTGATTTTTTGTTCCTTTTTTTACCTCTTCAAAACTCCACAATTTTTTTTTTACCTCTTCAAAACTCCTAAATTTTTTTTTTTTTTTTAACCTCTTCAAAACTCCAACTTTTTTTTTTTTTACCTCTTCAAAACTCCACAAATTTTTTTATATTTTTTTTATCTCTTCAAAACTCCACAATTTTTTATTTATTTTTTTTACCTCCTCAAAACTCTACAATTTTTTTTTTTTTTTTTTTTACCTTTTCAAAACTCCAACTTTTTTTTTTTTTTTACCTCTTCAAAACTCAATTTTTTTTTTTTTTTTTTTTTTTACCTCTTCAAAACTCCAACATTGATTTTTTGTTCCTTTTTTTACCTCTTCAAAACTCAATTTTTTTAAAAATTTTTTTTACCTCTTCAAAACTCCAACATTGATTTTTTGTTCCTTTTTTTACCTCTTCAAAACTCCAAATTTTTTTTTCTTTTTTTTACCTCTTCAAAACTCAATTTTTTTTATTTTTTTTTTACCTCTTCAAACTCCAACTTTTTTTTTTTTTTTTTACCTCTTCAAAACTCCAACATTGATTTTTTGTTCCTTTTTTTACCTCTTCAAAACTCCACAATTTTTTTTTAACCTCTTCAAAACTCCTAAATTTTTTTTTTTTTTTTAACCTCTTCAAAACTCCAACTTTTTTTTTTTTACCTCTTCAAAACTCCACAAATTTTTTTATATTTTTTTTATCTCTTCAAAACTCCACAATTTTTTATTTATTTTTTTTACCTCCTCAAAACTCTACAATTTTTTTTTTATTTTTTTTTTACCTCTTCAAAACTCCAACATTTTTTTTTTTTTTTACCTCTTCAAAACTCTACAATTTTTTTTTTGTTCCTTTTTTTACCTCTTCAAAACTCCAACTTTTTTTTTTTTTTTACCTCTTCAAAACTCAATTTTTTTTTTTTTTTTTTTTTTACCTCTTCAAAACTCCAACATTGATTTTTTGTTCCTTTTTTTACCTCTTCAAAACTCAATTTTTTTTTATTTTTTTTTTACCTCTTCAAAACTCCAACATTGATTTTTTGTTCCTTTTTTTACCTCTTCAAAACTCCAAATTTTTTTTTTTTTTTTTTTGACCTCTTCAAAACTCTTTTTTTTTTTTTTTTTTTTACCTCTTCAAAACTCCAACTTTTTTTTTTTTTTTACCTCTTCAAAACTCCACAATTTTTTTTATTTTTTTTTACCTTTTCAAAACTCCACAATTTTTTTTTTTTTTTTTTTTACCTCTTCAAAACTCCAACTTTTTTTTTTTTTTACCTCTTCAAAACTCCACAATTTTTTTTTTTTTTTTTTTACCTCTTCAAAACTCCAACTTTTTTATTTTTTTACCTCTTCAAAACTCCAACTTTTTTTTTTTTTTTTTTTTTTTACCTCTTCAAAACTCCAACATTGATTTTTTGTTCCTTTTTTTACCTCTTCAAAACTCAATTTTTTTTAATTTTTTTTTTACCTCTTCAAAACTCCAACATTGATTTTTTGTTCCTTTTTTTACCTCTTCAAAACTCCAAATTTTTTTTTTTTTTTTTTTTTTACCTCTTCAAAACTCCAACTTTTTTTTTTTTTTTACCTCTTCAAAACTCCACAATTTTTTTTTTTTTTTTTTTTACCTCTTCAAAACTCCAACTTTTTTTTTTTTTTTACCTCTTCAAAACTCCAACTTTTTTTTTTTTTTTTTTTACCTCTTCAAAACTCCAACTTTTTTTGTTCCTTTTTTTACCTCTTCAAAACTCCAACTTTTTTTTTTTTTTTACCTCTTCAAAACTCTTTTTTTTTTTTTTTTTTTACCTCTTCAAAACTCCAACTTTTTTTTTTTTTTTTACCTCTTCAAAACTCCAACATTGATTTTTTGTTCCTTTTTTTACCTCTTCAAAACTCCACAATTTTTTTTTTACCTCTTCAAAACTCCAACTTTTTTTTTTTTTTTTTTACCTCTTCAAAACTCCAACATTTTTTTTTTTTTACCTCTTCAAAACTCCAACATTGATTTTTTGTTCCTTTTTTTACCTCTTCAAAACTCCAAATTTTTTTTTTTTTTTTTTTTACCTCTTCAAAACTCCAACTTTTTTTTTTTTTTTACCTCTTCAAAACTCTTTTTTTTTTTTTTTTTTACCTCTTCAAAACTCCAACATTGATTTTTTGTTCCTTTTTTTACCTCTTCAAAACTCAATTTTTTTTTATTTTTTTTTTACCTCTTCAAAACTCCAACATTGATTTTTTGTTCCTTTTTTTACCTCTTCAAAACTCCAAATTTTTTTTTTTTTTTTTTTACCTCTTCAAAACTCCAACTTTTTTTTTTTTTTTACCTCTTCAAAACTCCACAATTTTTTTTTTTTTTTTTTTACCTCTTCAAAACTCCAACTTTTTTTTTTTTTTACCTCTTCAAAACTCCAACTTTTTTTTTTTTTTTTTTTACCTCTTCAAAACTCCAACTTTTTTTGTTCCTTTTTTTACCTCTTCAAAACTCCAACTTTTTTTTTTTTTTTACCTCTTCAAAACTCTTTTTTTTTTTTTTTTTTTACCTCTTCAAAACTCCAACTTTTTTTTTTTTTTTTTACCTCTTCAAAACTCCAACATTGATTTTTGTTCCTTTTTTTACCTCTTCAAAACTCCACAATTTTTTTTTTACCTCTTCAAAACTCCAACTTTTTTTTTTTTTTTTTTTACCTCTTCAAAACTCCAACATTTTTTTTTTTTTACCTCTTCAAAACTCCAACATTGATTTTTTGTTCCTTTTTTTACCTCTTCAAAACTCCAAATTTTTTTTTCTTTTTTTTTACCTCTTCAAAACTCAATTTTTTTTTTTTTTTTTTTACCTCTTCAAAACTCCAACTTTTTTTTTTTTTTTTACCTCTTCAAAACTCTACAATTTTTTTTTTTTTTTTTTTTTTACCTCTTCAAAACTCCAACTTTTTTTTTTTTTACCTCTTCAAAACTCCAACTTTTTTTTTTTTTTTTTTACCTCTTCAAAACTCCAACATTGATTTTTTGTTCCTTTTTTTACCGCTTCAAAACTCCAACATTGATTTTTTGTTCCTTTTTCTACCTCTTCAAAACTCCACAAATTTTTTTATTTTTTTTTTTACCTCTTCAAAACTCCAACATTGATTTTTTGTTCCTTTTTTTACCTCTTCAAAACTCCAACATTGATTTTTTGTTCCTTTTTCTACCTCTTCAAAACTCCACAAATTTTTTTATTTTTTTTTTTACCTCTTCAAAACTCCAACTTTTTTTTTTTTTTTACCTCTTCAAAACTCCACAAATTTTTTTATTTTTTTTTTTACCTCTTCAAAACTCCAACTTTTTTTTTTTTTTTTACCTCTTCAAAACTCTACAATTTTTTTTTTTTTTTTTTTACCTCTTCAAAACTCCAACTTTTTTTTTTTTTTTACCTCTTCAAAACTCTACAATTTTTTTTTTTTTTTTTTTTTTACCTCTTCAAAACTCCAACTTTTTTTTTTTTTTACCTCTTCAAAACTCCAACATTGATTTTTTGTTCCTTTTTCTACCTCTTCAAAACTCCACAATTTTTTTTATTTTTTTTTTTACCTCTTCAAAACTCCAACTTTTTTTTTTTTTACCTCTTCAAAACTCAATTTTTTTTTTTTTTTTTTTACCTCTTCAAAACTCCAACATTGATTTTTTGTTCCTTTTTTTACCTCTTCAAAACTCTACAATTTTTTTTTCTTTTTTTTTACCTCTTCAAAACTCAATTTTTTTTTTTTTTTTTACCTCTTCAAAACTCTACAATTTTTTTTTTTTTTTTTTTTTACCTCTTCAAAACTCCAACTTTTTTTTTTTTTTACCTCTTCAAAACTCCAACTTTTTTTTTTTTTTTTTTACCTCTTCAAAACTCCAACATTGATTTTTTGTTCCTTTTTTTACCTCTTCAAAACTCCACAATTTTTTTTTTACCTCTTCAAAACTCCAACTTTTTTTTTTTTTTTTTTACCTCTTCAAAACTCCAACATTTTTTTTTTTTTTTACCTCTTCAAAACTCCAACATTGATTTTTTGTTCCTTTTTTTACCTCTTCAAAACTCCAAATTTTTTTTTCTTTTTTTTTACCTCTTCAAAACTCAATTTTTTTTTTTTTTTACCTCTTCAAAACTCCAACTTTTTTTTTTTTTTTTTACCTCTTCAAAACTCCAACATTGATTTTTTGTTCCTTTTTTTACCTCTTCAAAACTCCACAATTTTTTTTTTACCTCTTCAAAACTCCAACTTTTTTTTTTTTTTTTTTTACCTCTTCAAAACTCCAACATTGATTTTTTGTTCCTTTTTTTACCTCTTCAAAACTCTTTTTTTTTTTACCTCTTCAAAACTCAATTTTTTTTTATTTTTTTTTACCTCTTCAAAACTCCAACTTTTTTTTTTTTTTTTTACCTCTTCAAAACTCTACAATTTTTTTTTTTTTTTTTTTTTACCTCTTCAAAACTCCAACTGTTTTTTTTTTACCTCTTCAAAACTCCAACTTTTTTTTTTTTTTTTTTTACCTCTTCAAGACTCCAACATTGATTTTTTGTTCCTTTTTTTACCTCTTCAAAACTCAATTTTTTTTTTTTTTTTTACCTCTTCAAAACTCCAACATTGATTTTTTTTTTTTTTTTTACCTCTTCAAAACTCCAACGTTTTTTTTTTTTTTACCTCTTCAAAACTCCAACATTGATTTTTTGTTCCTTTTTCTACCTCTTCAAAACTCCACAATTTTTTTTTTTTTTTTTTTTACCTCTTCAAAACTCCAACTTTTTTTTTTTTTTTACCTCTTCAAAACTCTACAATTTTTTTTTTTTTTTTTTTTCTACCTCTTCAAAACTCCACAATTTTTTTTATTTTTTTGTTTTACCTCTTCAAAACTCCAACTTTTTTTTTTTTTACCTCTTCAAAACTCAATTTTTTTTTTTTTTTTTTTTTACCTCTTCAAAACTCCAACATTGATTTTTTGTTCCTTTTTTTACCTCTTCAAAACTCCACAAATTTTTTTATATTTTTTTTACCTCTTCAAAACTCCACAATTTTTTATTTATTATTTTTACCTCTTCAAAACTCTACAATTTTTTTTTTGTTCCTTTTTTTACCTCTTCAAAACTCCAACATTTTTTTTTTTTACCTCTTCAAAACTCCAACATTGATTTTTTGTTCCTTTTTTTACCTCTTCAAAACTCCAAATTTTTTTTTCTTTTTTTTTACCTCTTCAAAACTCAATTTTTTTTTTTTTTTTTTACCTCTTCAAAACTCCAACTTTTTTTTTTTTTTTTACCTCTTCAAAACTCTACAATTTTTTTTTTTTTTTTTTTTTACCTCTTCAAAACTCCAACTTTTTTTTTTTTTTACCTCTTCAAAACTCCAACTTTTTTTTTTTTTTTTTTACCTCTTCAAAACTCCAACATTGATTTTTTGTTCCTTTTTTTACCTCTTCAAAACTCCAACATTTTTTTTTTTTTACCTCTTCAAAACTCCAACATTGATTTTTTGTTCCTTTTTCTACCTCTTCAAAACTCCACAAATTTTTTTATTTTTTTTTTTACCTCTTCAAAACTCCAACTTTTTTTTTTTTTTTACCTCTTCAAAACTCTACAATTTTTTTTTTTTTTTTTTTTACCTCTTCAAAACTCCAACTTTTTTTTTTTTTTTACCTCTTCAAAACTCTACAATTTTTTTTTTTTTTTTTTTTACCTCTTCAAAACTCCAACTTTTTTTTTTTTTTTACCTCTTCAAAACTCCAACATTGATTTTTTGTTCCTTTTTCTACCTCTTCAAAACTCCACAATTTTTTTTATTTTTTTTTTTACCTCTTCAAAACTCAATTTTTTTTTTTTTTTTTTTACCTCTTCAAAACTCCAACATTGATTTTTTGTTCCTTTTTTTACCTCTTCAAAACTCTACAATTTTTTTTTCTTTTTTTTTACCTCTTCAAAACTCAATTTTTTTTTTTTTTTTTTACCTCTTCAAAACTCTACAATTTTTTTTTTTTTTTTTTTTTACCTCTTCAAAACTCCAACTTTTTTTTTTTTTTACCTCTTCAAAACTCCAACTTTTTTTTTTTTTTTTTTACCTCTTCAAAACTCCAACATTGATTTTTTGTTCCTTTTTTTACCTCTTCAAAACTCCACAATTTTTTTTTTACCTCTTCAAAACTCCAACTTTTTTTTTTTTTTTTTTTACCTCTTCAAAACTCCAACATTTTTTTTTTTTTTACCTCTTAAAAACTCCAACATTGATTTTTTGTTCCTTTTTTTACCTCTTCAAAACTCCAAATTTTTTTTTCTTTTTTTTTACCTCTTCAAAACTCAATTTTTTTTTTTTTTTTACCTCTTCAAAACTCCAACTTTTTTTTTTTTTTTTTTACCTCTTCAAAACTCCACAATTTTTTTTTTACCTCTTCAAAACTCCAACTTTTTTTTTTTTTTTTTTTACCTCTTCAAAACTCCAACATTGATTTTTTGTTCCTTTTTTTACCTCTTCAAAACTCTTTTTTTTTTTACCTCTTCAAAACTCCAACTTTTTTTTTTTTTTTTACCTCTTCAAAACTCTACAATTTTTTTTTTTTTTTTTTTTTACCTCTTCAAAACTCCAACTGTTTTTTTTTTACCTCTTCAAAACTCCAACTTTTTTTTTTTTTTTTTTTACCTCTTCAAGACTTCAACATTGATTTTTTGTTCCTTTTTTTACCTCTTCAAAACTCAATTTTTTATTTTTTTTTTTACCTCTTCAAAACTCCAACATTGATTTTTTTTTTTTTTTTTTACCTCTTCAAAACTCCAACGTTTTTTTTTTTTTTACCTCTTCAAAACTCCAACATTGATTTTTTGTTCCTTTTTCTACCTCTTCAAAACTCCACAATTTTTTTTTTTTTTTTTTTACCTCTTCAAAACTCCAACTTTTTTTTTTTTTTTTACCTCTTCAAAACTCCAACATTGATTTTTTGTTCCTTTTTCTACCTCTTCAAAACTCCACAATTTTTTTTATTTTTTTGTTTTACCTCTTCAAAACTCCAACTTTTTTTTTTTTTACCTCTTCAAAACTCAATTTTTTTTTTTTTTTTTTTTTACCTCTTCAAAACTCCAACATTGATTTTTTGTTCCTTTTTTTACCTCTTCAAAACTCCAAATTTTTTTTTCTTTTTTTTTACCTCTTCAAAACTCAATTTTTTTTTTTTTTTTACCTCTTCAAAACTCTACAATTTTTTTTTTTTTTTTTGTTTACCTCTTCAAAACTCCAACTTTTTTTTTTTTTTACCTCTTCAAAACTCCAACTTTTTTTTTTTTTTTTTTACCTCTTCAAAACTCCAACTTTTTTTTTTTTTTACCTCTTCAAAACTCCAACTTTTTTTTTTTTTTTTTACCTCTTCAAAACTCCAACTTTTTTTTTTTTTTACCTCTTCAAAACTCCAACTTTTTTTTTTTTTTTTACCTCTTCAAAACTCCATTTTTTTTTTTTTTTTACCTCTTCAAAACTCCAACTTTT
>NW_028258759.1:17500-20000 GCF_982586985.1 Callionymus lyra
AAACTCCAACTTTTTTTTTTTTTTTACCTCTTCAAAACTCCAACATTGATTTTTTGTTCCTTTTTTTACCTCTTCAAAACTCAATTTTTTTTTTTTTTTTTTTTACCTCTTCAAAACTCCAACATTGATTTTTTGTTCCTTTTTTTACCTCTTCAAAACTCTTTTTTTTTTTACCTCTTCAAAACTCCACAATTTTTTTTTTTTTTTTTTTACCTCTTCAAAACTCCAATTTTTTTTTTTTTACCTCTTCAAAACTCCAAATTTTTTTTTTTTTTACCTCTTCAAAACTCCTAAATTTTTTTTTTTTTTTTTAACCTCTTCAAAACTCCAACTTTTTTTTTTTTACCTCTTCAAAACTCCACAAATTTTTTTATATTTTTTTTACCTCTTCAAAACTCCACAATTTTTTATTTATTTTTTTTACCTCTTCAAAACTCTACAATTTTTTTTTTTTTTTTTTTACCTCTTCAAAACTCCAACATTTTTTTTTTTTTTTTACCTCTTCAAAACTCTACAATTTTTTTTTTGTTCCTTTTTTTACCTCTTCAAAACTCCAACTTTTTTTTTTTTTTACCTCTTCAAAACTCCAACATTGATTTTTTGTTCCTTTTTTTACCTCTTCAAAACTCAATTTTTTTTTTTTTTTTTTTACCTCTTCAAAACTCCAAATTTTTTTTTTTTTTTTTTTTACCTCTTCAAAACTGATTTTTTTTTTTTTTTTTTTACCTCTTCAAAACTCCACAATTTTTTTTTTTTTTTTTTTTACCTCTTCAAAACTCCAACTTTTTTTTTTTTTACCTCTTCAAAACTCCAACTTTTTTTTTTTTTTTTTTTACCTCTTCAAAACTCCAACATTGATTTTTTGTTCCTTTTTTTACCTCTTCAAAACTCCAACTTTTTTTTTTTTTTTACCTCTTCAAAACTCAATTTTTTTTTTTTTTTTTTACCTCTTCAAAACTCCAACATTGATTTTTTTTTTTTTTTACCTCTTCAAAACTCCAACTTTTTTTTTTTTTTTTTTACCTCTTCAAAACTCCAACATTGATTTTTTGTTCCTTTTTTTACCTCTTCAAAACTCCACAATTTTTTTTTTTTTTTTTTTTTACCTCTTCAAAACTCAATTTTTTTTTTTTTTTTTTACCTCTTCAAAACTCCAACATTGATTTTTTTTTTTTTTTTTTACCTCTTCAAAACTCCAACTTTTTTTTTTTTTTTTTTTACCTCTTCAAAACTCCAACATTGATTTTTTGTTCCTTTTTTTACCTCTTCAAAACTCCACAATTTTTTTTTTTTTTTTTTTTTACCTCTTCAAAACTCCAACTTTTTTTTTTTTTTTACCTCTTCAAAACTCAATTTTTTTTATTTTTTTTTTACCTCTTCAAAACTCCAACATTGATTTTTTTTTTTTTTTTACCTCTTCAAAACTCCAACTTTTTTTTTTTTTTTTTTACCTCTTCAAAACTCCAACATTGATTTTTTGTTCCTTTTTTTACCTCTTCAAAACTCCACAATTTTTTTTTTTTTTTTTTTTACCTCTTCAAAACTCAATTTTTTTTTTTTTTTTTTACCTCTTCAAAACTCCAACATTGATTTTTTTTATTTTTTTTTACCTCTTCAAAACTCCAACTTTTTTTTTTTTTTTTTTACCTCTTCAAAACTCCAACATTGATTTTTTGTTCCTTTTTTTACCTCTTCAAAACTCCACAATTTTTTTTTTTTTTTTTTTTACCTCTTCAAAACTCCAACTTTTTTTTTTTTTTTACCTCTTCAAAACTCAATTTTTTTTTTTTTTTTTTTACCTCTTCAAAACTCCAACATTGATTTTTTTTTTTTTTTACCTCTTCAAAACTCCAACTTTTTTTTTTTTTTTTTTTACCTCTTCAAAACTCCAACATTGATTTTTTGTTCCTTTTTTTACCTCTTCAAAACTCCACAATTTTTTTTTTTTTTTTTTTTACCTCTTCAAAACTCAATTTTTTTTTATTTTTTTTTACCTCTTCAAAACTCCAACATTGATTTTTTTTTTTTTTTTTACCTCTTCAAAACTCCAACTTTTTTTTTTTTTTTTTTTTACCTCTTCAAAACTCCAACATTGATTTTTTATTCCTTTTTTTACCTCTTCAAAACTCCACAATTTTTTTTTTTTTTTTTTTTACCTCTTCAAAACTCCAACTTTTTATTTTTTTTTACCTCTTCAAAACTCATTTTTTTTAAATTTTTTTTTTTACCTCTTCAAAACTCCAACATTGATTTTTTGTTCCTTTTTTTACCTCTTCAAAACTCCAAATTTTTTTTTATTTTTTTTTACCTCTTCAAAACTCCAAATTTTTTTTTTTTTTTTTTTACCTCTTCAAAACTCAATTTTTTTTATTTTTTTTTACCTCTTCAAAACTCCAACTTTTTTTTTTTTTTTTTTACCTCTTCAAAACTCCAACATTGATTTTTTGTTCCTTTTTTTACCTCTTCAAAACTCCACAATTTTTTTTTTACCTCTTCAAAA
>NW_028258759.1:25000-32500 GCF_982586985.1 Callionymus lyra
TTTTACCTCTTCAAAACTCCAACATTTTTTTTTTTTTACCTCTTCAAAACTCCAACATTGATTTTTTGTTCCTTTTTCTACCTCTTCAAAACTCCACAAATTTTTTTATTTTTTTTTTTACCTCTTCAAAACTCCAACTTTTTTTTTTTTTTTTACCTCTTCAAAACTCCACAAATTTTTTTATTTTTTTTTTTACCTCTTCAAAACTCTACAATTTTTTTTTTTTTTTTTTTACCTCTTCAAAACTCCAACTTTTTTTTTTTTTTTACCTCTTCAAAACTCTACAATTTTTTTTTTTTTTTTTTTTTACCTCTTCAAAACTCCAACTTTTTTTTTTTTTTTACCTCTTCAAAACTCCAACATTGATTTTTTGTTCCTTTTTCTACCTCTTCAAAACTCCACAATTTTTTTTTTTTTTTTTTTTACCTCTTCAAAACTCCAACTTTTTTTTTTTTTACCTCTTCAAAACTCAATTTTTTTTTTTTTTTTTTTTTACCTCTTCAAAACTCCAACATTGATTTTTTGTTCCTTTTTTTACCTCTTCAAAACTCTACAATTTTTTTTTATTTTTTTTTACCTCTTCAAAACTCAATTTTTTTTTTTTTTTTTTACCTCTTCAAAACTCTACAATTTTTTTTTTTTTTTTTTTTTACCTCTTCAAAACTCCAACTTTTTTTTTTTTTACCTCTTCAAAACTCCAACTTTTTTTTTTTTTTTTTTACCTCTTCAAAACTCCAACATTGATTTTTTGTTCCTTTTTTTACCTCTTCAAAACTCCACAATTTTTTTTTTACCTCTTCAAAACTCCAACTTTTTTTTTTTTTTTTTTACCTCTTCAAAACTCCAACATTTTTTTTTTTTTTACCTCTTCAAAACTCCAACATTGATTTTTTGTTCCTTTTTTTACCTCTTCAAAACTCCAAATTTTTTTTTCTTTTTTTTTACCTCTTCAAAACTCAATTTTTTTTTTTTTTTACCTCTTCAAAACTCCAACATTGATTTTTTGTTCCTTTTTTTACCTCTTCAAAACTCCACAATTTTTTTTTTTTTTTTTTTTTACCTCTTCAAAACTCAATTTTTTTTTTTTTTTTTTTACCTCTTCAAAACTCCAACATTGATTTTTTTTTTTTTTTTTTTACCTCTTCAAAACTCCAACTTTTTTTTTTTTTTTTTTTACCTCTTCAAAACTCCAACATTGATTTTTTGTTCCTTTTTTTACCTCTTCAAAACTCCACAATTTTTTTTTTTTTTTTTTTTTACCTCTTCAAAACTCCAACTTTTTTTTTTTTTTTACCTCTTCAAAACTCAATTTTTTTTATTTTTTTTTTACCTCTTCAAAACTCCAACATTGATTTTTTTTTTTTTTTTTACCTCTTCAAAACTCCAACTTTTTTTTTTTTTTTTTTTTACCTCTTCAAAACTCCAACATTGATTTTTTGTTCCTTTTTTTACCTCTTCAAAACTCCACAATTTTTTTTTTTTTTTTTTTTTACCTCTTCAAAACTCAATTTTTTTTTTTTTTTTTTTACCTCTTCAAAACTCCAACATTGATTTTTTTTTATTTTTTTTTACCTCTTCAAAACTCCAACTTTTTTTTTTTTTTTTTTACCTCTTCAAAACTCCAACATTGATTTTTTGTTCCTTTTTTTACCTCTTCAAAACTCCACAATTTTTTTTATTTTTTTTTTTTACCTCTTCAAAACTCCAACTTTTTTTTTTTTTTTACCTCTTCAAAACTCAATTTTTTTTTTTTTTTTTTTACCTCTTCAAAACTCCAACATTGATTTTTTTTTTTTTTTTACCTCTTCAAAACTCCAACTTTTTTTTTTTTTTTTTTTAGCTCTTCAAAACTCCAACATTGATTTTTTGTTCCTTTTTTTACCTCTTCAAAACTCCACAATTTTTTTTTTTTTTTTTTTTTACCTCTTCAAAACTCAATTTTTTTTTTTTTTTTTTTACCTCTTCAAAACTCCAACATTGATTTTTTTTTTTTTTTTTTACCTCTTCAAAACTCCAACTTTTTTTTTTTTTTTTTTACCTCTTCAAAACTCCAACATTGATTTTTTATTCCTTTTTTTACCTCTTCAAAACTCCACAATTTTTTTTTTTTTTTTTTTTACCTCTTCAAAACTCCAACTTTTTATTTTTTTTTACCTCTTCAAAACTCATTTTTTTTAAATTTTTTTTTTTACCTCTTCAAAACTCCAACATTGATTTTTTGTTCCTTTTTTTACCTCTTCAAAACTCCAAATTTTTTTTTATTTTTTTTTACCTCTTCAAAACTCCAAATTTTTTTTTTTTTTTTTTTACCTCTTCAAAACTCAATTTTTTTTATTTTTTTTTTTACCTCTTCAAAACTCCAACTTTTTTTTTTTTTTTTTTACCTCTTCAAAACTCCAACATTGATTTTTTGTTCCTTTTTTTACCTCTTCAAAACTCCACAATTTTTTTTTTACCTCTTCAAAACTCCTAAATTTTTTTTTTTTTTTTAACCTCTTCAAAACTCCAACTTTTTTTCTTTTACCTCTTCAAAACTCCACAAATTTTTTTATATTTTTTTTATCTCTTCAAAACTCCACAATTTTTTATTTATTTTTTTTACCTCCTCAAAACTCTACAATTTTTTTTTTTTTTTTTTTTTACCTCTTCAAAACTCCAACATTTTTTTTTTTTTTTACCTCTTCAAAACTCTACAATTTTTTTTTTTGTTCCTTTTTTTACCTCTTCAAAACTCCAACTTTTTTTTTTTTTTTACCTCTTCAAAACTCAATTTTTTTTTTTTTTTTTTTTTTTACCTCTTCAAAACTCCAACATTGATTTTTTGTTCCTTTTTTTACCTCTTCAAAACTCAATTTTTTTAAATTTTTTTTTTACCTCTTCAAAACTCCAACATTGATTTTTTGTTCCTTTTTTTACCTCTTCAAAACTCCAAATTTTTTTTTCTTTTTTTTTTACCTCTTCAAAACTCAATTTTTTTTATTTTTTTTTTACCTCTTCAAAACTCCAACTTTTTTTTTTTTTTTTTTACCTCTTCAAAACTCCAACATTGATTTTTTGTTCCTTTTTTTACCTCTTCAAAACTCCACAATTTTTTTTTTACCTCTTCAAAACTCCTAAATTTTTTTTTTTTTTTTTAACCTCTTCAAAACTCCAACTTTTTTTTTTTTACCTCTTCAAAACTCCACAAATTTTTTTATATTTTTTTTATCTCTTCAAAACTCCACAATTTTTTATTTATTTTTTTTACCTCCTCAAAACTCTACAATTTTTTTTTTTTTTTTTTTTACCTCTTCAAAACTCCAACATTTTTTTTTTTTTTTACCTCTTCAAAACTCTACAATTTTTTTTTTGTTCCTTTTTTTACCTCTTCAAAACTCCAACTTTTTTTTTTTTTTTACCTCTTCAAAACTCAATTTTTTTTTTTTTTTTTTTTACCTCTTCAAAACTCCAACATTGATTTTTTGTTCCTTTTTTTACCTCTTCAAAACTCAATTTTTTTTTATTTTTTTTTTACCTCTTCAAAACTCCAACATTGATTTTTTGTTCCTTTTTTTACCTCTTCAAAACTCCAAATTTTTTTTTTTTTTTTTTTGACCTCTTCAAAACTCTTTTTTTTTTTTTTTTTTTTACCTCTTCAAAACTCCAACTTTTTTTTTTTTTTACCTCTTCAAAACTCCACAATTTTTTTTTATTTTTTTTTTACCTTTTCAAAACTCCACAATTTTTTTTTTTTTTTTTTTTACCTCTTCAAAACTCCAACTTTTTTTTTTTTTTTACCTCTTCAAAACTCCACAATTTTTTTTTTTTTTTTTTACCTCTTCAAAACTCCAACTTTTTTATTTTTTTACCTCTTCAAAACTCCAACTTTTTTTTTTTTTTTTTTTTTTTACCTCTTCAAAACTCCAACATTGATTTTTTGTTCCTTTTTTTACCTCTTCAAAACTCAATTTTTTTTATTTTTTTTTACCTCTTCAAAACTCCAACATTGATTTTTTGTTCCTTTTTTTACCTCTTCAAAACTCCAAATTTTTTTTTTTTTTTTTTTTACCTCTTCAAAACTCCAACTTTTTTTTTTTTTTTACCTCTTCAAAACTCCACAATTTTTTTTTTTTTTTTTTTACCTCTTCAAAACTCCAACTTTTTTTTTTTTTTACCTCTTCAAAACTCCAACTTTTTTTTTTTTTTTTTTTACCTCTTCAAAACTCCAACTTTTTTTGTTCCTTTTTTTACCTCTTCAAAACTCCAACTTTTTTTTTTTTTTTACCTCTTCAAAACTCTTTTTTTTTTTTTTTTTTTTTACCTCTTCAAAACTCCAACTTTTTTTTTTTTTTTTTTACCTCTTCAAAACTCCAACATTGATTTTTTGTTCCTTTTTTTACCTCTTCAAAACTCCACAATTTTTTTTTACCTCTTCAAAACTCCTAAATTTTTTTTTTTTTTTTAACCTCTTCAAAACTCCAACTTTTTTTTTTTTTACCTCTTCAAAACTCCACAAATTTTTTTATATTTTTTTTATCTCTTCAAAACTCCACAATTTTTTATTTATTTTTTTACCTCCTCAAAACTCTACAATTTTTTTTTTTTTTTTTTTTTACCTTTTCAAAACTCCAACATTTTTTTTTTTTTTACCTCTTCAAAACTCTACAATTTTTTTTTTTGTTCCTTTTTTTACCTCTTCAAAACTCCAACTTTTTTTTTTTTTTTACCTCTTCAAAACTCAATTTTTTTTTTTTTTTTTTTTTTTACCTCTTCAAAACTCCAACATTGATTTTTTGTTCCTTTTTTTACCTCTTCAAAACTCAATTTTTTTAAATTTTTTTTTTACCTCTTCAAAACTCCAACATTGATTTTTTGTTCCTTTTTTTACCTCTTCAAAACTCCAAATTTTTTTTTCTTTTTTTTTACCTCTTCAAAACTCAATTTTTTTTATTTTTTTTTTACCTCTTCAAAACTCCAACTTTTTTTTTTTTTTTTTTACCTCTTCAAAACTCCAACATTGATTTTTTGTTCCTTTTTTTACCTCTTCAAAACTCCACAATTTTTTTTTTACCTCTTCAAAACTCCTAAATTTTTTTTTTTTTTTTTAACCTCTTCAAAACTCCAACTTTTTTTTTTTTTACCTCTTCAAAACTCCACAAATTTTTTTATATTTTTTTTATCTCTTCAAAACTCCACAATTTTTTATTTATTTTTTTTACCTCCTCAAAACTCTACAATTTTTTTTTTTTTTTTTTTTTACCTCTTCAAAACTCCAACATTTTTTTTTTTTTTACCTCTTCAAAACTCTACAATTTTTTTTTTGTTCCTTTTTTTACCTCTTCAAAACTCCAACTTTTTTTTTTTTTTTACCTCTTCAAAACTCAATTTTTTTTTTTTTTTTTTTTTTACCTCTTCAAAACTCCAACATTGATTTTTTGTTCCTTTTTTTACCTCTTCAAAACTCAATTTTTTTTTATTTTTTTTTTACCTCTTCAAAACTCCAACATTGATTTTTTGTTCCTTTTTTTACCTCTTCAAAACTCCAAATTTTTTTTTTTTTTTTTTTTGACCTCTTCAAAACTCCTTTTTTTTTTTTTTTTTTTACCTCTTCAAAACTCCAACTTTTTTTTTTTTTTTACCTCTTCAAAACTCCACAATTTTTTTTTATTTTTTTTTTACCTTTTCAAAACTCCACAATTTTTTTTTTTTTTTTTTTACCTCTTCAAAACTCCAACTTTTTTTTTTTTTTTACCTCTTCAAAACTCCACAATTTTTTTTTTTTTTTTTTACCTCTTCAAAACTCCAACTTTTTTATTTTTTTACCTCTTCAAAACTCCAACTTTTTTTTTTTTTTTTTTTTTTTACCTCTTCAAAACTCCAACATTGATTTTTTGTTCCTTTTTTTACCTCTTCAAAACTCAATTTTTTTTTATTTTTTTTTTACCTCTTCAAAACTCCAACATTGATTTTTTGTTCCTTTTTTTACCTCTTCAAAACTCCAAATTTTTTTTTTTTTTTTTTTTACCTCTTCAAAACTCCAACTTTTTTTTTTTTTTTACCTCTTCAAAACTCCACAATTTTTTTTTTTTTTTTTTTTACCTCTTCAAAACTCCAACTTTTTTTTTTTTTTACCTCTTCAAAACTCCAACTTTTTTTTTTTTTTTTTTTACCTCTTCAAAACTCCAACTTTTTTTGTTCCTTTTTTTACCTCTTCAAAACTCCAACTTTTTTTTTTTTTTAACTCTTCAAAACTCTTTTTTTTTTTTTTTTTTTACCTCTTCAAAACTCCAACTTTTTTTTTTTTTTTTACCTCTTCAAAACTCCAACATTGATTTTTTGTTCCTTTTTTTACCTCTTCAAAACTCCACAATTTTTTTTTTACCTCTTCAAAACTCCAACTTTTTTTTTTTTTTTTTTTACCTCTTCAAAACTCCAACATTTTTTTTTTTTTACCTCTTCAAAACTCCAACATTGATTTTTTGTTCCTTTTTTTACCTCTTCAAAACTCCAAATTTTTTTTTTTTTTTTTTTTACCTCTTCAAAACTCCAACTTTTTTTTTTTTTTTACCTCTTCAAAACTCTTTTTTTTTTTTTTTTTTTACCTCTTCAAAACTCCAACATTGATTTTTTGTTCCTTTTTTTACCTCTTCAAAACTCAATTTTTTTTTATTTTTTTTTTACCTCTTCAAAACTCCAACATTGATTTTTTGTTCCTTTTTTTACCTCTTCAAAACTCCAACATTGATTTTTTGTTCCTTTTTTTACCTCTTCAAAACTCCAAATTTTTTTTTTTTTTTTTTTACCTCTTCAAAACTCCAACTTTTTTTTTTTTTTTACCTCTTCAAAACTCTTTTTTTTTTTTTTTTTTTACCTCTTCAAAACTCCAACTTTTTTTTTTTTTTTTTACCTCTTCAAAACTCCAACATTGATTTTTTGTTCCTTTTTTTACCTCTTCAAAACTCCACAATTTTTTTTTTACCTCTTCAAAACTCCAACTTTTTTTTTTTTTTTTTTTACCTCTTCAAAACTCCAACATTTTTTTTTTTTTACCTCTTCAAAACTCCAACATTGATTTTTTGTTCCTTTTTTTACCTCTTCAAAACTCCAAATTTTTTTTTCTTTTTTTTTACCTCTTCAAAACTCAATTTTTTTTTTTTTTTTTTACCTCTTCAAAACTCCAACTTTTTTTTTTTTTTTTACCTCTTCAAAACTCTACAATTTTTTTTTTTTTTTTTTTTTACCTCTTCAAAACTCCAACTTTTTTTTTTTTTTACCTCTTCAAAACTCCAACTTTTTTTTTTTTTTTTTTACCTCTTCAAAACTCCAACATTGATTTTTTGTTCCTTTTTTTACCTCTTCAAAACTCCAACATTTTTTTTTTTTTACCTCTTCAAAACTCCAACATTGATTTTTTGTTCCTTTTTCTACCTCTTCAAAACTCCACAAATTTTTTTATTTTTTTTTTTACCTCTTCAAAACTCCAACTTTTTTTTTTTTTTTTACCTCTTCAAAACTCCACAA
>NW_028258759.1:37500-39628 GCF_982586985.1 Callionymus lyra
TTTTTTTTTACCTCTTCAAAACTCCAACTTTTTTTTTTTTTTTTTTACCTCTTCAAAACTCCAACATTGATTTTTTGTTCCTTTTTTTACCTCTTCAAAACTCCACAATTTTTTTTTTACCTCTTCAAAACTCCAACTTTTTTTTTTTTTTTTTTTACCTCTTCAAAACTCCAACATTTTTTTTTTTTTTACCTCTTCAAAACTCCAACATTGATTTTTTGTTCCTTTTTTTACCTCTTCAAAACTCCACAATTTTTTTTTTACCTCTTCAAAACTCCAACTTTTTTTTTTTTTTTTTTACCTCTTCAAAACTCCAACATTGATTTTTTGTTCCTTTTTTTACCTCTTCAAAACTCTTTTTTTTTTTACCTCTTCAAAACTCAATTTTTTTTTTTTTTTTTACCTCTTCAAAACTCCAACTTTTTTTTTTTTTTTACCTCTTCAAAACTCCACAATTTTTTTTTTTTTTTTTTTTACCTCTTCAAAACTCCAACTTTTTTTTTTTTTACCTCTTCAAAACTCAATTTTTTTTTTTTTTTTTTTTTTACCTCTTCAAAACTCCAACATTGATTTTTTGTTCCTTTTTTTACCTCTTCAAAACTCCAAATTTTTTTTTCTTTTTTTTTACCTCTTCAAAACTCAATTTTTTTTTTTTTTTTTACCTCTTCAAAACTCTACAATTTTTTTTTTTTTTTTTTTTTTACCTCTTCAAAACTCCAACTTTTTTTTTTTTTACCTCTTCAAAACTCCAACTTTTTTTTTTTTTTTACCTCTTCAAAACTCTACAATTTTTTTTTTTTTTTTTTTTTTACCTCTTCAAAACTCCAACATTTTTTTTTTTTTTTACCTCTTCAAAACTCCAACATTGATTTTTTGTTCCTTTTTCTACCTCTTCAAAACTCCACAAATCTTTTTATTTTTTTTTTTACCTCTTCAAAACTCCAACTTTTTTTTTTTTTTTTACCTCTTCAAAACTCTACAATTTTTTTTTTTTACCTCTTCAAAACTCCAACTTTTTTTTTTTTTTTACCTCTTCAAAACTCTACAATTTTTTTTTTTTTTTTTTTTTTTACCTCTTCAAAACTCCAACTTTTTTTTTTTTTTTACCTCTTCAAAACTCCAACATTGATTTTTTGTTCCTTTTTCTACCTCTTCAAAACTCCACAATTTTTTTTATTTTTTTTTTTACCTCTTCAAAACTCCAACTTTTTTTTTTTTTACCTCTTCAAAACTCAATTTTTTTTTTTTTTTTTTTTACCTCTTCAAAACTCCAACATTGATTTTTTGTTCCTTTTTTTACCTCTTCAAAACTCCAAATTTTTTTTTCTTTTTTTTTACCTCTTCAAAACTCAATTTTTTTTTTTTTTTTACCTCTTCAAAACTCTACAATTTTTTTTTTTTTTTTTTTTTTACCTCTTCAAAACTCCAACTTTTTTTTTTTTTTACCTCTTCAAAACTCCAACTTTTTTTTTTTTTTTTTTTACCTCTTCAAAACTCCAACATTGATTTTTTGTTCCTTTTTTTACCTCTTCAAAACTCCACAATTTTTTTTTTACCTCTTCAAAACTCCAACTTTTTTTTTTTTTTTTTTTACCTCTTCAAAACTCCAACATTTTTTTTTTTTTTTACCTCTTCAAAACTCCAACATTGATTTTTTGTTCCTTTTTTTACCTCTTCAAAACTCCAAATTTTTTTTTCTTTTTTTTTACCTCTTCAAAACTCAATTTTTTTTTTTTTTTTTTTACCTCTTCAAAACTCCAACTTTTTTTTTTTTTTTTACCTCTTCAAAACTCTACAATTTTTTTTTTTTTTTTTTTTTTACCTCTTCAAAACTCCAACTTTTTTTTTTTTTTACCTCTTCAAAACTCCAACTTTTTTTTTTTTTTTTTACCTCTTCAAACTCCAACATTGATTTTTTGTTCCTTTTTTTACCTCTTCAAAACTCCACAATTTTTTTTTTACCTCTTCAAAACTCCAACTTTTTTTTTTTTTTTTTTACCTCTTCAAAACTCCAACATTGATTTTTTGTTCCTTTTTTTACCTCTTCAAAACTCTTTTTTTTTTTACCTCTTCAAAACTCCACAATTTTTTTTTTTTTTTTTTTATCTCTTCAAAACTCAATTTTTTT
>NW_028258760.1:0-30000 GCF_982586985.1 Callionymus lyra
AACAAAAATATGTTGTATTCATGTCATTACCTGAACATTTGATCTAAACAACGAATCTTCACATTTCCTTCACACATGTTATCTCGAGTCAGGTCTGTAGGCCATAACTTCTGGATCATGGAGGTCCACATGACTGTGTCCTCCTGACAACACAATATATCTTTCACAGTTTTGGAATTTATTGTAACCATGAGGCCTCTGTCAATGGTATGAAAACGTATACAAAGGTTCACACAAAGTTGTGTATTCATGATCAGTAGGGGGCGCCCTCTGTTCGCTTAAATGAAACAAAAAAGTTTTACCTTACCTTAAATGTGATGTTTCAGTTTAAAAAAAGCCGTTCATAGAACGTTGCAACTCCAGCATTAGCTCCATGACGCCGTTAAAAGTAGAAGAAAATAAATGAAATAGAAAAACACCAGGAGCCTCATGTACTGAGAAGTTCGTAGATCTTCTACTAAACATGTTCGGAAACTGAAGTCCAGAAGATGGTGCAGCACAAAAATATTCACATGTATGAATCTGTGTGTGACACCAATTTAGACATTTTTCCTTCGTTCATCCCGATCAATTAATAGCAGAATTGTTGTCCTTTCCACGCCCTCATTTACATATTTGTATAATATTTTGTGACTAATTGAATATCCACTCGTGTAACTACAACTACTGCGTGTTAATTTTTGATCTATATTGATGGTTAATTTAATACAGATCTTGCAGGAACTACAAACTTTTTACCGCTCTTTTCAGTGTTGATCCATATGGACTTTGACGTAAAAGTTGGCTCAGAACTTGTTTTGTGCATAAAACCCCTCAGTACATGAGGCCCCCTGAGAGCGCAGACCTCTGCCAAGCAGCTCACTCAGTTTTACTCTTGCCGTCATTATTTTGTCGCCAGATATTTTTTAGCATTTTAAACACACACTTGGTAGTGTTGATCTTAATGGGACAGCAGGTGGCAGTAGTGACCCGCAGTAGCAGTGGTGAACAAACTGAGCTCCCGCTGTTATTCTTCAGAAAATCGATGGATCCGGATGGTAATTCCAAAAACCACTTTCCTAAATAATGTATTTGTTCTGGAGGTATTTTCTACCCGATGATCAATATTGACTTGCTTTGTTCAATAATCCCTCTTCCAGGGAGTATCCTCTCATCCTCTGCTTGTGTTTCCCAGGAAGGAAAGTGGAGGAGAATGACTGGTAAAATCCAGACCAGCAACGTGACCAACAAGAATGACCCCCGCTCCCTCAACTCCAGAGTCTTCATCGGCAACCTCAACACGGCCATCGTCAAGAAGACGGACATCGAGGTCCTGTTCGCCAAGTACGGCAAGATCGTGGGCTGCTCCGTCCACAAGGGCTACGCCTTCGTCCAGTACGTGAGCGAGAGGAACGCCCGGGCGGCGGTGGCCGGAGAGAACGCCCGGGTCATCGCCGGACAGCCGCTCGGTGAGTCCGTGCTCATCTGTAAATCCAACATGGTAGCAGGAGGATAAATCTCTCTGGAAGTGTTTCGCTAAAGTTGGAGCAGAGCTTCCCGTCTCGTGAGCCGCCGACGCTCAGAGCGATTCTCTGATTACCGAGCATCACGCCTCCCTCGGCGTCTGATATTCTGTTTGTGGTCCTGCTGTTCTCGGCAGAAATAATACCCGCAGCCTCCTGATCCAGCTGCCGGTGTAAGAACAGTTTGATTCGCAACGTTCACCTTGAGAAGAGAAACTTTAGGGGGAAAGTGTCAGAAGGTGTCAGAAGGTGTCAGAAGGTGTCAGAAGGTGTCGGGTGGAAGCAGAAGCTGCGCTGGTTATCGATTTGCTGCTCTTTGTTTTGGTCGACGCTTGTTTTCTTCCACTTATGAGTTTCTATTTGCTGCAACAAAACAACGCTGGGATGAATTTTTACTGATTTCAGCAAAACAGTTGCATTTGATGTTGTTTTTTTGTGCTTCATGTTTTATTGCCTTAAGAAGTCATTTTCCCAAATTGCTCCGCACTGTGGTAAACACGGTCGTCACGCCTGGTTTATGGGACTTCAGGTCATGTTTATCTTTTCAGTTATTGCTCTGAGAGCAGAGACGGTGAAACATGTCCTGGGCGGACCGTCGCTACATTCATCTGCCTCTGAAAGAAACGATGGCAAATAGTCGTCGGAACCGACTCACAATAATAACTGTCATCATACAGAATAAAGCAAATTATTTAAATCACACAAGTATTTACGACTCGTCGTCTGCACCACAGATACTTCCCACACACAAACAATCACACACAAATGAATTGTTGCTCTTCAGCCGTCGAGTGATGAGTGTCGTCGCATCGAATCCTGCTCCAGGTTACGTTTGCAACAAAGTGCTGGAGCTAAAGAAACACATGACGACTTTAAACACAAACAGGAGGTCATAAACAGAACATGAATAAAGTTCGTCAGTGAGTTCTACAAACACCGACTCAACATCACTCTTCGTGATTATTAAGAAAGAAAGAATAAAAGAAAATAAGAAGCACAGCCAGGTGGGTGGGAGGTGAACACACCAGCGCCCTCTGTGGGTCACTCTGGATTTACAACGTGTGATTCTAAAATACATGTTTGTGGACAACCTGGCGTTTGAACATAGGTTAGGTTAGTTAGGTTAGGTTAGGTTAGGTTAGGTTAGGTTAGGTTAGGTTAGTTAGGTTAGGTTAGGTTAGGTTAGGTTAGGTTAGGTTAGGTTAGGTTAGGTTAGGTTAGGTTACATTAGGTTAGGTTAGGTTAGGTTAGGTTAGGTTAGGTTAGGTTAGGTTAGGTTAGGTTAGGTTAGGTTAGGTTAGGTTAGGTTAGGTTAGGTTACATTAGGTTAGGTTAGGTTAGGTTAGGTTACATTAGGTTAGGTTACATTAGGTTAGGTTAGGTTAGGTTAGGTTAGGTTAGGTTAGGTTAGGTTAGGTTAGGTTAGGTTAGGTTAGGTTAGGTTAGGTTAGGTTAGGTTAGGTTAGGTTAGGTTAGGTTAGGTTAGTTAGGTTAGTTAGGTTAGGTTAGGTAGAACTTTATTGATCCTCAGGAGGTCTCCTTCGGAAATTGTTTTTTTCATCATCATTATCAGACACAGAAAATACAGCAATTTTTCATAAAGATTAATCAAAATAAAATAAGAACAAGAACAAAGAGAAATAAAGAGAAAGAACAATATGATTGAAAAACAGCAAAGACAAAGGATACAAAGACTAACATAGAACAGAACATCCAGATACTTTCATTCCACTCCTGCCCCCGAACTCAGAATTATACAATTTAATAGCCCGAGGGATGAATGAGTCCTTGAGTTTATCCAATTTAGTATCTATTAATTTAATAGATAGAATTAATTTAATTAATTTAATTTCATAGCATCTATCAATTTAAACATCCAGTTTAGTTTACAATTCTTCCTGATCTTCTTCTTCTTCTTAACCGTCTCCAAGTGTCGCATACTGTCAGTGAAGGATTGAAAACGACAAACAACCTCCGCCATGTTTTTTTAATGTCGATGCAGTATTTACGGACTCTGGGACTTTCCTGTCGCACCTCATCGTTCAGCGACTTTGTAATGATAGTTTAGATGTTCTTTTGAGTTCCTGTACTTCATGATAATAACTGTAACTATATACTATAATGGGCGCACAGTGGTGCGGCGGTTCTATCGCCTCACAGCGTGAAGGTTGCAGGTTCGCTTCCAGGTCCACATAGTGTAGAGACAGACTGACAGACTGGCATCCTGTCCAGGGTGTCCCCCGTCTCTAGATAGACTCCAGCCCCCCCACATC
Source organism: Callionymus lyra (assembly GCF_982586985.1). NCBI lineage: Eukaryota > Metazoa > Chordata > Actinopteri > Syngnathiformes > Callionymidae > Callionymus > Callionymus lyra. Next base: position 3,776 of record NW_028258760.1, read on the forward strand.
TCCCGTAAGGGATAAAGTGGCGAAGAAAATGGATAAAATAAAGGCACTTGGTGACGAGAGTAAGGCTCAGCTGTGGTGTTTGGATTAAACACACAATTTAAAATAAGACTGAACTGAATTTATTTCTGTTGTCGTTAAGTCGTTAACACCGATACCTTTTTTCTGTGTTTGTCAGTATTAGTGTCTGCAAAACACTTAATATTTCCATGTGTTTGGTAAATAAATGTGAAAACTATGAAGTTGAATTTAGTGCAGTTCTGTCATTCCTGTGCGAACTACGCTGGTATTAATAAAAGACGGCGTATGTTTTCTTTCTGAGTTACCTCAGGTTCATCATCTGTCGGGATCTTTCACCATCTGGTTTGAAGCCGCAGACATCAGAACCTCAAAGTCTGAGTCCATGGTCCCCTGCAACAAAAACACCAGTAAAATTATCAAAACACGGAGTCACTTCCGTCGCTCCAACACGACGTCACGTCCTTATACTTATACGGGTCTTATACTTCGCTTTGTGGAGAAAGATGAACAATCCAGAGTGTATAACGGGTTGTTTATTCGCCGCTTCAAGCTTTACGATCGTGACCGGACACACTTTCTCCCGGCGACTGTACAGTCAATGGTTCCGGTAGTTGTAGAAACATCATTATATTTAAGGCAAATTTCCCGTCGGGGAGGTCTTCTCTTTCCGGCCAAATGGTCCTTTCAAGTTCCCTGTGTCCCGATCCCCCGTAGAGAGACATCCTGATTTGTTTTGTTGTAATCTAGTCATTCAACTGTTCTCTGGTGGGGGTTTCCGTCTTTTAGCCCCCCCTTTGCTTCGTTCTTTGATCTACGATTTAAGGTGTGATTTGCAGATAAACAGATGTTTTAAATAACTGGTGTCGTATCTAATCCTGATCCAAGCTTGTCTCGAACCAGTGAATCAGTCTGAGTGGATGTGGAGTCAAACGTTTAAACTCTTAGATCAAGCGAGTAATTTATACTTTATATTTTTAATTACCTTTTAGCATTCATTAAAGTATGGCGTAAACGAATAGTGTATATTTATATCTAACACCAGTTGGATGTCCAGGATCTTTATTGAACTATAATGGAAGCAACAATAATCACGACTTCATAGCATCAGGAGGTAATTATTTCTGACTCACTGTTGATGCTGTAAACAAGGTTTTTATATATTCATGTCAAATTAAAAGGATGAGCTCTCGCGGCTCGGAGCTGAATCCTGAGACGACGGCTCGGGAGCCGCTCACTTAATTGACAATTACAGACGCTCTCGGTCTCATCCTCGCAGACTGATGCTTTCTTTATTAGCGCGCCGGCCGCATAATCACTCAGCGCTGACGGATGACCTCCGCCGAGGGTCCCTCCTACTTTCCAAAACATTTCATTAAAGTGTTATCATCCCGAGTAGATGGTGATCCGCAGACCGCGATGATAAGGTGGCGAGAGACGACGCGGAGGAAGCGACTCGGAGCTTCGCTCATCACACTTGTGGGTGGAAGTGTTTTCATTAAGAGTATTTGTATTCAGACTCTTCGCCGCTTAATTCTCTTATCTTTGACCGGCGGGTTGCGGGGTTACAAGTATTGGCAGACGCTCCTTCCTGTTGGTCGGCCTCGTGGTCCACGTTCCGTTGGTGTCGGTCGTGACCCGGTAGAGCTTTTGAAATGATTTGTGGTTTCAGATGCGTCCAGTATCGGAGGAACATCTTGTCGAAAACATAGTATTATTAGTGAGAACGACAGGTTTGGTGAATAAAAAGCAGAGAAAAGGAAAGTAAAAGGTCATGATTTTTGTTTTGCTGTTGGTCGAGTCTTTTTGAGCCTCTTTGGGTTGAAAACATTCGGTCAGTCGAAGAGTTCAAAGGTCAGTGTTCTTGCCGTTGAATAGAGAGAAGTTCAAACATCAAGAGGTTTTCATGAGGGCGAACGAAAAAGAAGATTCTTCTTCTCCTCTTAAGAACATTTATTTCACAAACCATTTGGTGGTTAATGGACGACAGCTGAAATTCCAACGTGATCATGAACCTGGACGTCCTGATCCTGTTCGTTGAGCTTCCCATGGCTGCGTCCGATCCAAGTCGCTCGTGCCTAGAAGGTCCTTAAGGGTCCGACCTACTGAAGAGCTCTGACACCACATCGTGACCACTTAAGTGTTGTCTGCAGGCCAAACTCCACTCGTGATGTGTTGTCCTACGCTCTTCAGACAATCATCTCTTGAAGACCCTGCTCTTCAGGGATCACCTTCCATCCTGGTACTTATCAGTACCTCCTTATCTTCCTCGACACTTGCTACCCCTCGGCTCTTGATTTGTAATGATATAGTTTAAGTCGCTGTGTAGAAAGGTCTTGAGTGGACTTAACGAAGATATCTGCTCACGAACGAGGCTATGAGGTCAACAGTCTATGGGGAAAATATGTTAGCGGATATAATTTGCAGTTTTTTTTTTCTGGAGAAGTTAAGATCTTTATGATCCTCTATTATTATTATAGATTCTCATTTAGTGACTTCTGCGCTCAGGTTCTTGTAATTACCGTATTTTCTGGACTATAAGTGTCAGTTTTCTTCATAGTGTGTTCGGGGGTGAGATTATACTCTGGAGCGATTTATGTGTGAAATTATTAACACATTATTAGCGGTATATCATTTCACATGTTATTGTCACACTAAACCACAAGAGGGCGCTCTAGGCCTGTGTTGATCATTTCCACGTAGAAGAGGAAGCATCTTCTACCTCCGGAGTTAGTTAGTTGTTTAAAAGTGACACGAGGATGAAGAGTTATTTGGAGTTACACGGATGGTTTGGTAAACTAGTTAGTTATTTATGCTATAGTTCTCTGAATAACTCTTCATATGTTATGTTAACATACCAGGTTCTCACTTCATGTAACGTAACATTATTCTGTTGTTGCCTCTAGTTTTATTTTAACTTGTCTTTCAAGATCACATGTCTGTTCTTGGATTTTATCAAATCAATTTCCCCCAAAAATGCGACTTATACTCCAGTGCGACTTATATATGTTTTTACTTCTTTATTATGTGTTTTATGTCTGGAGCGACTTGTGCTCCGGAGACACTTATAGTCCTGAGAATACGGTAGTTTGGTTCTGATTCATCATTGTCTGCGAGCTCTGCCCCTCAAACTAGGATCTGATCTAATCGCTGTAAAGTGGTCGACAAGATCATTCTGGCAGGGAACCAGTTATAAAAGTAAAGTGTATCAGGTTAATTTCCCCCCCAAAAAATTAAACAGTCTTGGCAGACGTTGAATTGCACTCAACACAGAATAAAACATTACGTCACTCTCACGTCAAGAGATTTGAGCTTTAATTGTTAATTAAGTAACAGTTAATTTTCCTCACGATTGTTCACCACGTGCGGTTCTGCTTCGGTGTTTGGTCTCTGGTAGGAGTTGAAAAACTTTTTAAAATGTTTTTTTTGATATCATGTTTATTGTAAGTAATTTTTATTAATATAGTGCTTTTCCAGACCAGGGTCACAAAGCGCTTAAACAATCAAAACAATATTCAATAAAGTATAAACTTTAAAGGTCAAGATAAAACTGATAACACAACAGGAGTTCCAGAAAATCAAGGAAAAGCCTGAACAAATAAAAACGTCTTGAGATGTTTCTTGAAGGAGTCAGTAGATCATCAAACACACATGTTTCTTGAAGGAGTCAGTAGATCATCAAACACAGATGTTTCTTGAAGGAGTCAGTAGATCATCAAACACAGATGTTTCTTGAAGGAGTCAGTAGATCATCAAACACAGATGTTTCTTGAAGGAGTCAGTAGATCATCAAACACAGATGTTTCTTGAAGGAGTCAGTAGATCATCAAACACAGATGTTTCTTGAAGGAGTCAGTAGATCATCAAACACAGATGTTTCTTGAAGGAGTCAGTAGATCATCAAACACACATGTTTCTTGAAGGAGTCAGTAGATCATCAAACACAGATGTTTCTTGAAGGAGTCAGTAGATCATCAAACACAGATGTTTCTTGAAGGAGTCAGTAGATCATCAAACACAGATGTTTCTTGAAGGAGTCAGTAGATCATCAAACATAGATGTTTCTTGAAGGAGTCAGTAGATCATCAAACACAGATGTTTCTTGAAGGAGTCAGTAGATCATCAAACATAGATGTTTCTTGAAGGAGTCAGTAGATCATCAAACACAGATGTTTCTTGAAGGAGTCAGTAGATCATCAAACACTGATGTTTCTTGAAGGAGTCAGTAGATCATCAAACACAGATGTTTCTTGAAGACAGTGAAGACCTGCTTTCATGTGGTCGTGCGGTCGACACACAAGCGGTTCTGGAGCTGAAGCACACGAGGAGGAACTTGTTGTTGGAGGCCAGCGGTGGCTTGGAAAGGCCTCGGGCATCAGTCGCCGGGAAAAGGAGGTCAGTGGAATAATCGCATCACACTGCGGCCGCGGCGGCCATCTTCCCCCCGCTGCTCGCTGGTGATGACTAATCTGCTCGCCCGGTGATACGGTGTCAGAGGTGGCCGGCTGCCGCCTGCCGCCGCCGCCACACGGGATGAGGATGTCGTGGACGTGTGCGAGCAGGCGTGAGCGAGAGATGATTCACGACACATGGAGGAATTCTATAAAAACACGGACCACATCCACGCGTTTCTCTCTCGGCGCTTCACGAAATGGCGAGCGTTGAGACGTCCAAACCAATCACGGCTCATTCAGAAGGATTGAAAGGAGTAAAGACGTGTTCGTGTTCAAAGACACGTCGCCCGTGATCTCATCGACCGGAATTAGCTTTAATGCTCGGCTGAGTGGATGTTTCATTTTCCATGTGAAGTAAATTATAGATAAACGCAGGAGCCGACGCTCTTTAGAGTTCATTACGTTTTTTATTCCGTGTCAGTTTCCATGGAGACGAAAACACTCAACAAACACAGCTGATATCATTGAAATAAGTGCCTTTTAGAGGTTCTCCAAAGAAAACCTCTTTTCAAGCCGGCTCGCGAGCGGAACTCGTCGGTCGTCGCGTTTCTGTCGCCGGCTTCACGGCCGTCGGCTCGTTCATCGATTCTCCGGAGGAAAGAAGCGACGAGATGATCACGAGCAAAATGATCCTCAACCAACACTTTTGATGGAACTCTTGCTTTTCCTGATGAAAAAATCCAGAAATATTGCAAAATATGCATATATACTGTATATATATATATATATATATATGGTTTGGCCATAAAGGAAAATGAACTGACCAGGAATCGATTAAAAAATAAAACAAAAGTGTTTAAAAATCACTTTAAAAATGTTTTTTTCAACCTGACAAATATTTCAGATCTACAGCTGAGTCACATGAAAGTTGATTTATTTGATTGACACGATTGTGATTGAGATTGATTGTGATTCTATACATATATAGTTTCATTATTTAATTTTCTGGCGGTAAAACACGTGCAAAGTTGGTGACAAATCCTTCAAAACCTCCCTGGATCCAGATGGAACTCTAAGAAGGCATTCAAATTTGATCTGTGTTTTAACTGTTTGGAAACTTTCATAGAAATACATTCATTCAACACTTTTGCGCAAAATCGACATAATCAACATAATAACTAACAAAAACGACAAAAGTTAAAATTAATACAATATATGATAATATATTTTTTAAAAAACGTTGAAATGAAAACTTCATTTGCTTTGATTTTATTGTCATAAATGTTACTGAAGAAGCAACCTTTAAATTAACCTACACTAACTAACTAACTAACTAACTAACTAACTAACTAACTAACTAACTAAACTAACTTCAAAAACATTTCTGACGATAAAATCAAAGCAAATTCAGTTTCATTTCAATATCAGTCACTAATAAACAATCAACTACCAATTTATATATTTATAATAGTAAAATCAAGAGAAAAAAAAAACATTCTGATTAAACTGATTCACAGAAAAAATCTTGGACGTTGAAAAAAATTATCGAGCTAAAGTATAGAATATAGTTGTTCATTTTCAACAAATAATATAATAATACTTACGGATATAAAGAGACTTATGTATTTATTACTATATAATTTCTGCTCTATGATCTATTGCTTTAGTCTAGAGATGTGTTGGTGAAGCTTCATGAAACAGTATCATGTTGTTCAGAGATCAGTAGATGGAGCAATCACTTTAAAAATGATGTATATCAGAAGCACAAAATGGTGCAGAGACGCCATCTAGTGGACTCTGAAGATAATGACACTGTTTCATGAAGCTTCATCAACACATCACTACCATCTAGTGGACTCTGAAGATAATGACACTGTTTCATGAAGCTTCATCAACACATCACTACCATCTAGTGGACTCTGAAGATAATGACACTGTTTCATGAAGCTTCATCAACACATCACTACCATCTAGTGGACTCTGAAGATAATGACACTGTTTCATGAAGCTTCATCAACTCATCACTACCATCTAGTGGACTCTGAAGATAATGACAGTGTTTCATGAAGCTTCATCAACACATCACTACATTTAATACTGTTGTATTAAAACCTTACATAAATTATAAACTGAGGGCGCCACCTACTGACTACTTCAAGTAATTATTAACAGTTTAATTTATATATATATTTATTATATTTCATCATGTTTGGATGTGTGGCTTGTGTGAGTATTCTTAAGTACTAATACTGTGTATAAATACATATCCCGGCTGATAATACCTCCTGGTATCTCCCTCCATCACTCTTGTTCTCACATCCTTCTCCTGGTGTTCGTTGACTCGCCCCGAGCGACGTTGACGAGATGATCGCTGGCGTCCATGAAGCCGGAATGTCTCGACGCCGTTTCCTCGTCCGGCGAGCGCCGTCTCAGCACCGACTCTCCGGGGCTGCCATGGCGACGGCGGTGATGGATTCCTTCACGCCGCTCTGCTCCTCAGCGGAGCCTCAGACCTGCTGCACTTGTTATTGTTTAAGAGCGTCTGCGACACCGCCGGCCCTCACGTCCCTGAAGGTCCTGAAGGTTCTGAAGGTCCTGAAGGTCCTGAAGGTTCTGAAGGTTCTGAAGGTCCTGAAGGTCCTGAAGGTCCTGAAGGTCCGGGTGCGTCGGCCCCGAGGTGACGCCAGCCGCTGACGGACAGGCGGTGATTGAATCCCGGATGGAAAAGGACAATAACACCTTTTTTTTTGTGAGTGGATGAAGAAACGTGTCGTGACCCCCCGGCTCAGAGGGGGCGGCGACGGCTCAGGCAGCCAATCATCGTCGCCGCCCTGGTGGCGCCGCACCTCGGAAACTGGGCCTCATTACGATGTTAATGAGCAACACGTCGGGTGATGTGTGATGGATGGACGGCGGAACATTCCAAATACTACAAAGCTTTACGGAGTAATACTACGGAACATTACAGAGGAATACTACGAAGCCCCATGGAGTAATACTACAGAACATTACAGAGGAATACTACGAAGCCTCCCAGAATAGTACTATGGAACATTCCACATACTATGAAGCCTCATGGAGTAATATTACGAAGCCTCCCAGTGAAATATTACGAAGCCTCTTGGAGTAATACTACAGAACATTCTAAAGTAATACTATGAAGCCTTGTGGAGTAATACTACAGAACATTCCAAAGTAATACTACAAAGCCTTGTGGGGTAATACTACAGAACATTCAAGATTAATACCACAAAGGCTTTTGGAGTAATACTACAGAAGATTCCAGATTAATACCACAAAGCCTTTTGGAGTAATACTACAGAACATTCCAGATTAATACCACAAAGTATTTTTGAGTAATACTACGGAACATTTCAAAGTAATTCTACGAAGCCTTGTGGAGTAATACTACGGAACATTCCAAAGTAAGATCATCAAGCGCAAAGAGAGAGAAGATCGTTCCAAAGCTTAGGAGCAACAGCCTGAAAAGATTTCTCTCCTCTGGTCCTGAGCCGTGTGCGTGGAACCATAAGTAGATTCTGATTCACAGACCTCAGAGCCCGAGCTGGGGTGTAAGGCTGGATCAGATCAGTGATGTAAGGAGGAGCCTGACCATGAATAGATCTGAAAGTAAGAACCAGAATTTTAAAGTTGATCCTGAAAGAAACTGGAAGCCAGTGAAGAGTTTTAAGGATCGGAGAAATGTGAGTTCTTCTACTAGAGCAGGTCAGAATTCTGGCTGCAGAGTTCTGAATCAACTGCAGGCGAGACACATCCTTCTTGTTAAGACATGAAAATAAACTGTTACAATAGTCCAGACGAGAAGAAACAAACGCATGGATTATAAGATCCAGATCATGTTCCGACAACATTTTCCTAAGTTTAGAGATTTTTCTCAGTTGAAGGAAACAGTTTCTGGTCAGTTTTCTACAGTGTTGAACAAGAGACATGTCTTTATCAAATACAACACCCAGGTTTCTCAGGCTCAGTTTGACAGACTGACCTAAGTCACACAAGTACTGACTCAACCCTGGAACCTTATCATCAGGAGCAATCACCAGAGTTTCAGTTTTGTCCACATTTAGCTGTAAAGTGTTTTCACTCATTGTTTGATTTCTAGCAACAATTGACTAAGTTCAGCCTCTGGGGCTCAGTTGGATCAAAAGAGCCGTAGAGCTGGATGTCATCAGCAAAAATGTGATAAGAAACATCTGGAAATCTCTGAATGATTTGACCGAGGGGAATCAAGTACAGCAAAAACAATAAAGGACCCAGAACAGAACCTTGAAGGACTCCACACAACAGATCTGCCGATTCAGACCTCATTTGATTGGCAGATACACTAAAACTGCGCCCAGAAAGGTAAGATGAGAACCATTCTAACACAGACCCAGACAGTCTTCATCCCTCAGTCTTCTCAGCAGGATCTGGTGATCAACTGTGTCAAAGGCTGAGGACAGATCCAAGAGAACCAGAACAGTGGATTTACCCGAGTCAGCCGACATCATGATGTCACTGGACACCTTTAGTAAAGCTGTCTCCATAGAGTGATGTTTACGGAAGCCAGACTGAAACTTCTCATGGATGTCGCTCTGATCCAGGAACAAGGACAGCTGCTCAGACACCACCTTCTCCAAGATCTTGGACAAGAAAGGGAGCTTAGAAATAGGCCTGAAATTACTGAGGTCAGTTGGGTCTAAGCCTGGTTTTTTGAGCAGAGGCTCCACAATGGCATGTTTAAATGCATTGGGAAAAACCCCTGTGGAAAGGGAGAGGTTCACCATATTGGTAACCCAGGGGCCAATTACATCAAATACTTTGATAAAAAGCCTACAAGGAAGGACGTCATCTGAGCAAGAGGAGGGTTTCATCTTGTTCACTAGTGCCGAAATATCACCCAAAGATACAGCAGTGAAGGAGGACCAAGAGGAGGAGAGGGGCTCAGAGACAGTAGGGGTTCCAAACAAAGGGGGGGAGATTTTCTCTTTGATCAATTTAATTTTGTCAATGAAAAATCTCAACAATGCATTGCTGTCAGCTTCACAGAAGACCGGCGTGATTTGAGGAGCAGGAGACACGAGAGAATTAATCGTGTCAAACAAAACTTTGGGGTTTTTCCTATTTGCTGCTACCAGTTTTCTGATGTTATCAGATCTAGCAGTTTCTACCATCTCATTGTAAGAAGTCATCAGATCCCTGAGGTGAAGTCTATGCACCTCAAGTTTAGTGGACTTCCAGAGACGCTCAGTCTTTCGACAAAGTCTCTTCAGACTCAGTAGATCTTCATTTGTCCAAGGGCACCTTTTTTTCTGAATTTTAAAGTTCGATTTAACAGGTGCCACTTGATCCAGTATTTCAACACAATGTGTGTGTGTGTGTGTGTGCGTGTGTATGTGTGTGAGTGTGTGTGTGTGTGTACATGTGTGTGTGTACATGTGTGTGTATACATGTGTGTGTGTACATGTGTGTGTACATGTGTGTAGTTAACAATGTGCTTCAATATGTTCCTGAAACGATGATTTGCTGCCAGTGTTGTGTTCAGTGATTCATCTTCAGCTCCTGCTTCTCTTCGACACAAATCAACATTTTATTTTGGTTCTCTGCTCACGTCAGCTGCCCTTGAGCAACACACTCGTCATCCGGACCTTTTTAGAGACGTTTAATATTAGCACCAATAGAATAATTACAGTTTGAGGATTAAAAATAACTCTTTTGTGTGAGTTTTAATTTTCTGCTCAATTATTTCTGTCAGAGACACGAGGTTTGAGGTCGAGACCCAAGAAGTACTTTATGTCAACAATTAATCAACGAGTCTCAGCAAATAATCACGAAGAAGAAGAAGAAGAAGAAGATAAATGTATTTAATAAAGACAAGAAAATACGTCTCTCTCTCTCTCTCTCTCTCTCTCTCTCTCTCGCTCTCTTTCTCTCTCTCTCTCTCTCTCTCTCTCTCTCTCTCTCTCTCTCTCTCTCTCTCTCTCTCTCTCTCTCTCTCTCTCTCTCTCTCTCTCTCTCTCTCTCTCTCTCTCTCTCTCTCTCTCTCTCTCTCTCCCTCTCTCTCTCTCTCTCTCTCGCTCTCTTTCTCTCTCTCTCTCTCCCTCTCTCTCTCTCTCTCTCTCGCTCTCTTTCTTTCTCCCTCTCCCTCTCGCTCTCTCTCTCTCGCTCTCTCTCTCTCTCCCTCTCTCTCTCTCTCTCGCTCTCTTTCTCTCTCTCTCTCTATCTCTCTCTCTCTCCCCCTCTCTCTTCTCTCTCTCTCTCTCTCTCTCTCTCCCTCTCTCTCTCTCTCTCTCTCCCTCTCTCCCTCTCTCTCTCTCTCTCTCTCTCTCTCTCTCTAGATTCATCTATTCTTCATCTTCTGTCACAAATCTTCCTCACAATAGAAGCAGCACGAGCCGAGAGCGCCCTCTAGTGGCGGACAGTGTGAAAACAAACAAGTCATTGTTTATATTGTATTTGTCTCACTGCAGTTTCAGCTGAAAGAGTAACTTGTACTCTAAAAAATATGATAGTTATATACGAGGTTTGTTTCTGAATATTGTTTAAATAATAAACTTTTCTCGTGGCATTAGTTCAGTTCTACAGATCAAACATAAAGTTCTAGTTCAAGGCCCTTCATGTTCCCCCTGCTTGTGTGGCTTTACTCCAGGAACTCTGGTTTATGATTTATTATATTCATAATTGTAAATCTTTAGCATATTTTCTTCTCATTTTTATTTTTAAAACTAACTGTGAATCAGAACTTTCTTGTTTTTTTGTTTTTGTTATGTTTTTCAGTTTCTGTCATAATAGCTCTTTATTTAATCCTATTTGTTTGAAATATAATTATTTTCATATTTTACAATATTTTATTATTGTAAAATATTTATATATATTATCAACTATCGAAGTAACCTTTATATAAACATATATATACTGTATATAGTTGGATATATTTCATTTTATTGTATTTTAACTTTATGTAATTTTAATTTTGCTCTATTTTCATCTAAAACCCCTTTTTGTACGACTTTATTCTAGTTATCAAATGTTAAAAATATATTTTCCTGTAATATAGTTTCCCTGTTAATACTCCGCAGTTCATTTGTTGTTCTTTATTTATTTTCATTACCTGCGTACGAAACACAAGTCAGAACTGGAGGTGTGAGGTTCTGCAGAACTACTGTCCAGCTCTGACCCTGAGCGTTAAATATTCATGGACTTCTTGTAACTCGTCAGTGGAGCAGCAGACGAGGAGACTGTGGTGATGAAGGGAAACAGGATGAGCTCGGAGGTGAAGACGCTTCTGCTTGAACATCTTCACTCGTGTTGGAAGTATTTCAGGAGAGACCAGGGCTGAAGGAGACCAACTGAGGACTTCCTTATGGAGAAAAGATGTTCGGACCAAACAAACAAGAGAAGGGAATAGTTGAGTGGCCCTCACAGTAGAAGGTTTGGGGACCCCTGCTGTTGAGGCTCTGTAGGTTGTTTTGGGGTGAACATGAGATCTCCTGACATGTTCAGGGGGTTTCCTCAAGAAACAGTTGATGAAGTATCATGAAACAGTTGATGAAGTATCATAAATCAGTTGATGAAGTATCATAAAACAGTTGATGAAGTATCATAAAACAGTTGATGAAGTATCATGAAACAGTTGATGAAGTATCATAAAACAGTTGATGAAGTATCATAAAACAGTTGATGAAGTATCATGAAACCGTTTATGAAGTATCATAAAACAGTTGATGAAGTATCATAAAACAGTTGATGAAGTATCATAAAACAGTTGAGAAGTATCATGAAACAGTTGAGAAGTATCATAAAACAGTTGATGAAGTATCATAAAACAGTTGATGAAGTATCATGAAACCGTTTATGAAGTATCATAAAACAGTTGATGAAGTATCATAAAACAGTTGATGAAGTATCATAAAACAGTTGAGAAGTATCATGAAACAGTTGAGAAGTATCATAAAACAGTTGATGAAGTATCATAAAACAGTTGATGAAGTATCATGAAACATTTGAGAAGTATCATGAAACAGTTGATGAAGTATCAAGAAACAGTTGATGAAGTATCATGAAACCGTTGATGAAGTATCAAGAAAGAGTTGATGAAGTATCATGAAACCGTTGATGAAGTATCAAGAAAGAGTTGATGAAGTATCATGAAACCGTTTATGAAGTATCAAGAAACAGTTAATGAAGTATCAAGAAACATTTGAGAAGTATCCTGAAACAGCTGATTAAGTATCATGAAACAGTTGATGAAGTATCATGAAACAGTTGATGAAGTATCATGAAACCGTTTATGAAGTATCAAGAAACAGTTGATGAAGTATCATGAAACAGTTTATGAAGTATCATGAAACCGTTTATGAAGTATCATGAAACCGTTGATGAAGTATCAAGAAAGAGTTGATGAAATATCATAAAACAGTTTATGAAGTATCATGAAAACGTTGATGAAGTATCAAGAAAGAGTTGATGAAGTATCATGAAACCGTTGATGAAGTATCAAGAAAGAGTTGATGAAGTATCATAAAACAGTTTATGAAGTATTATGAAACCGTTGATGAAGTATCAAGAAAGAGTTGATGAAGTATCATGAAACCGTTTATTAAGTATCATGAAACCGTTGATGAAGTATCAAGAAACAGTTGATGAAGTATCATGAAACCATTGATGAGGTATCAAGAAACAGTTGACGAAGTATCATGAAACAGTTTATGAATTATCATGAAACCATTGATGAGGTATCAAGAAACAGTTCATGAAGTATCATGATAGTATCATATCCATCCATCCATCCATCCATCCATCCATCCATCCATCATCCATCCATCCATCCATCCATCCATCCATCCATCCATCCATCCATCCATCCATCCATCCTTCCATCCATCCATCCTTCCATCCATCCTTCCATCCATCCATCCATCCATCCATCCATCCATCCATCCATCCATCCATCCATCCATCCTTCCATCCATCCATCCATCCATCCATCCATCCATCCATCCATCCATCCTTCCATCCATCCATCCATCCATCCATCCATCCATCCATCCATCCATCCATCCATCCATCCTTCCATCCATCCTTCCATCCATCCATCCATCCATCCATCCATCCATCCATCCATCCATGCATCCATCCTTCCATCCATCCATCCATCCATCCATCCATCCATCCATCCATCCATCCATCCATCCATCCTTCCATCCATCCATCCATCCATCCATCCATCCATCCATCCATCCATCCATCCATCCTTCCATCCATCCATCCATCCATCCATCCTTCCATCCATCCATCCTTCCATCCATCCATCCATCCATCCATCCATCCATCCATCCATCCTTCCATCCATCCATCCATCCATCCATCCATCCATCCATCCATCCATCCATCCATCCATCTATCATTATAATGAATGTGTTTCATCAACACGTCTACACTTTAACGTTGAACCCATGAACAGTAAATTGCTAATAAAGGCTGAAGTCCTGGTTTACCTGCTGACAGGTGAGCAGACGAGCTGACGTGGGACCAGCACTGGTGACCTTCAGGAGCCTCATTAGGAACCTGGACCGTCAGGAAGTTCTGCCCTTTAACACCTGAAGCTGCTTCTTCATTCAGGACGTCATCGTGTCGAGTCGATCCCGTCGACTCCTCGTTACACGTGGAGCTGTAATTACCGTGACCTCCCATAGCGTGACCTCCCATGGCATGACCCCCCGAAGCGTGACCCCCGAGGCTTCTGCTGCCTCCTCAGACTCTTGCTCAAGGGCCCGGGGCAGCAGTTAGTGATGACTCAGCACCAACAAAAGAGCTTGTGCGTCGCTTCCTTCACGACGTTCCAGCGTCGGGTCGGTCCTGAGGCGGTTGCCACGGTGATCTGACTCACAGCACCACGACAGGTCAGCGCCTCGGGTCACGCGGTCCAGGCAAAGGTCACCAGGAGCAGGACGACAGATTCAATCCCTCGACCTTGTTGCTGTTTGTGTCAACATCAGAACGGAAGTAGAATTGATTCAGAGCTATATATACTATACTATATATATATAATTGTATATATATACTGTATATATATTTGGATATCTCTCCTTTTTTATTTCATTTTATGTCATTTGTATTGTCTAATCTTGGTCATAAATGTATTTTATACGACTATAAATTTGTACTTTTCCAATTCTATTCTCATCTAAAAGCCATTGTTGTACTTTATTATCTAATTAATGCATTAGTATTGTTTTAATCTCTTAACCAGCAGTAAAAATATATAAAACACATGAATATGTATTTATTTTCTTCACCTGCGTACATGAATCTCAGTGAGCAGAAGTCGCTTCAGAGATAATAAGTTCTACTTCACGGTGTGAGGACCTCCAGCCGGGCTTGGTTTATGGTTTATTCTGCAGGGCAGAGAACCGTGGTTACGTTGGTAACCCGGGGTAACAACAGATTAACACTAAATATCTTCACAAACATGTCTTTTGACATCAGTTTAAAAATGATTGACTTTTGTAATCATTGTTTTTATGAATCTGTATTCTCTCTTTCATTGTCGTTTATTTACAATTCATTTATTTATTCATCCATACATCCATCCATCCATTCATTCATCCATCCATCCATCCATTCATTCATTCATTTATTCATAAATGTAATCATTTATTCATTTATTTATTCATTCATTCATTCATTTATTCATTCATTTATTCATTTATTTATTCATTTATTTATTCATTCATTTATGTATTTGTTTGTTTATTTATTCATTTATTTATTCATTTATTTATTCATTTATTTATTCATTCATTCATTCATTCATTCATTTATGTATTTGTTTGTTTATTTATTCATTCATTTATTCATTCATTTATTTATTCACTTATTTTTTCATTTATTTAATTATTCATCCATTCATTCATTTATTCATTCATTTATTTATTCATATCATTAATAACAACAAAGTCGTTTCATTTTACATTAATAATTTTAATGTGGGTTTTGTGTCTTTTTTTAATTGTGTATTTGCTCGATATTCTTTGTTTATAATCTAGAGTTTTGTATTTTTAACTCTGAAGAAACAAGTTTATAATCTAGAGTTTTGTATTTTTAACTCTGAAGAAACAAGTTTATAATCTAGAGTTTTGTATTTTTAACTCTGTAGAAACAAGTTTATAATCTAGAGTTTTGTATTTTTAACTCTTAAGAAACAAGTTTATAATCTAGAGTTTTGTATTTTTAACTCTGAAGAAACAAGTTTATAATCTAGAGTTTTGTATTTTTAACTCTGAAGAAACAAGTTTATAATCTAGAGTTTTGTATTTTTAACTCTGAAGAAACAAGTTTATAATCTAGAGTTTTGTATTTTTAACTCTGAAGAAACAAGTTTATAATCTAGAGTTTTGTATTTTTAACTCTAAAGAAACAAGTTTATAATCTAGAGTTTTGTATTTTTAACTCTGAAGAAACAAGTTTATAATCTAGAGTTTTGTATTTTTAACTCTGAAGAAACAAGTTTATAATCTAGAGTTTTGTATTTTTAACTCTGAAGAAACAAGTTTATAATCTAGAGTTTTGTATTTTTAACTCTGAAGAAACAAGTTTATAATCTAGAGTTTTGTATTTTTAACTCTGAAGAAACAAGTTTATAATCTAGAGTTTTGTATTTTTAACTCTGTAGAAACAAGTTTATAATCTAGAGTTTTGTATTTTTAACTCTTAAGAAACAAGTTTATAATCTAGAGTTTTGTATTTTTAACTCTGAAGAAACAAGTTTATAATCTAGAGTTTTGTATTTTTAACTCTGAAGAAACAAGTTTATAATCTAGAGTTTTGTATTTTTAACTCTGAAGAAACAACTTTATAATCTAGAGTTTTGTATTTTTAACTCTGAAGAAACAAGTTTATAATCTAGAGTTTTGTATTTTTAACTCTGAAGAAACAAGTTTATAATCTAGAGTTTTGTATTTTTAACTCTAAAGAAACAAGTTTATAATCTAGAGTTTTGTATTTTTAACTCTGAAGAAACAAGTTTATAATCTAGAGTTTTGTATTTTTAACTCTGAAGAAACAAGTTTATAATCTAGAGTTTTGTATTTTTAACTCTGAAGAAACAAGTTTATAATCTAGAGTTTTGTATTTTTAACTCTGAAGAAACAAGTTTATAATCTAGAGTTTTGTATTTTTAACTCTTAAGAAACAAGTTTATAATCTAGAGTTTTGTATTTTTAACTCTTAAGAAACAAGTTTATAATCTAGAGTTTTGTATTTTTAACTCTTAAGAAACAAGTTTATAATCTAGAGTTTTGTATTTTTAACTCTTAAGAAACAAGTTTATAATCTAGAGTTTTGTATTTTTAACTCTGTAGAAACAAGTTTATAATCTAGAGTTTGGTATTTTTACCTCTGAAGGAACAAGTTTATAATCTAGAGTTTTGTATTTTTAACTCTTAAGAAACAAGTTTATAATCTAGAGTTTTGTATTTTTAACTCTGAAGAAACAAGTTTATAATCTAGAGTTTTGTATTTTTAACTCAAAATAAACCACAGTTGAAGCAGCAGCACGGGTACATGTTTGAGTCTGGCTCCCCCCAGCGTTAAAAGAGTGTCATTGCAATGTTGAGAACATGTTGCACGTTCATATGTTTACAAACTACGTGAAGGCCTTCGGGTCAACTTGACCCTGAGACAATAAAAAGGTTAAAAAGTCTGATTCGCTGCCGTGGAGCAGTTTGTTGGTCATGTGACTCCAGTATTTCCATCCTTTTAGTTTATTTACCTGAGTCATGAGTTTATTTACCTGAGTCATGAGTTTATTCACCTGAGTCATGAGTTTATTTACCTGAGTCATGAGTTTATTTACCTGAGTCATGAGTTTATTTACCTGAGTCATGAGTTTATTTACCTGAGTCATGAGTTTATTTACCTGAGTCATGAGTTTATTTACCTGAGTCATGAGTTTATTCACCTGAGTCATGAGTTTATTCACCTGAGTCATGAGTTTATTCACCTGAGTCATGAGTTTATTTACCTGAGTCATGAGTTTATTTACCTGAGTCATGAGTTTATTTACCTGAGTCATGAGTTTATTTACCTGAGTCATGAGTTTATTCACCTGAGTCATGAGTTTATGTACCTGAGTCATGAGTTTATTCACCTGAGTCATGAGTTTATTTACCTGAGTCATGAGTTTATTTACCTGAGTCATGAGTTTATTTACCTGAGTCATGAGTTTATTTACCTGAGTCATGAGTTTATTTACCTGAGTCATGGGTTTATTTACCTGAGTCATGAGTTTATTTACCTGAGTCATGAGTTTATTTACCTGAGTCATGAGTTTATTTACCTGAGTCATGAGTTTATTTACCTGAGTCATGGGTTTATTTACCTGAGTCATGGGTTTATTTACCTGAGTCATGAGTTTATGTACCTGAGTCATGAGTTTATTCACCTGAGTCATGAGTTTATTCACCTGAGTCATGAGTTTATTTACCTGAGTCATGGGTTTATTTACCTGAGTCATGGGTTTATTTACCTGAGTCATGGGTTTATTTACCTGAGTCATGGGTTTATTTACCTGAGTCATGAGTTTATGTACCTGAGTCATGAGTTTATTCACCTGAGTCATGGGTTTATTCACCTGAGTCATGAGTTTATTCACCTGAGTCATGAGTTTATTCACCTGAGTCATGAGTTTATTTACCTGAGTCATGAGTTTATTTACCTGAGTCATGAGTTTATTTACCTGAGTCATGAGTTTATTTACCTGAGTCATGGGTTTATTTACCTGAGTCATGGGTTTATTTACCTGAGTCATGAGTTTATTTACCTGAGTCATGAGTTTATTTACCTGAGTCATGAGTTTATTTACCTGAGTCATGGGTTTATTTACCTGAGTCATGGGTTTATTTACCTGAGTCATGAGTTTATTTACCTGAGTCATGAGTTTATTTACCTGAGTCATGAGTTTATTTACCTGAGTCATGAGTTTATTTACCTGAGTCATGAGTTTATTTACCTGAGTCATGAGTTTATTTACCTGAGTCATGAGTTTATTTACCTGAGTCATGAGTTTATTTACCTGAGTCATGAGTTTATTTACCTGAGTCATGAGTTTATTTACCTGAGTCATGAGTTTATTTACCTGAGTCATGAGTTTATTCACCTGAGTCATGAGTTTATTTACCTGAGTCATGAGTTTATTCACCTGAGTCATGAGTTTATTTACCTGAGTCATGAGTTTATTTACCTGAGTCATGAGTTTATTTACCTGAGTCATGAGTTTATTTACCTGAGTCATGAGTTTATTTACCTGAGTCATGAGTTTATTTACCTGAGTCATGAGTTTATTCACCTGAGTCATGAGTTTATTTACCTGAGTCATGAGTTTATTTACCTGAGTCATGAGTTTATTTACCTGAGTCATGAGTTTATTTACCTGAGTCATGAGTTTATTTACCTGAGTCATGAGTTTATGTACCTGAGTCATGAGTTTATTTACCTGAGTCATGAGTTTATTTACCTGAGTCATGAGTTTATTCACCTGAGTCATGAGTTTATTTACCTGAGTCATGAGTTTATTTACCTGAGTCATGAGTTTATTTACCTGAGTCATGAGTTTATTTACCTGAGTCATGAGTTTATTCACCTGAGTCATGAGTTTATTTACCTGAGTCATGAGTTTATTTACCTGAGTCATGAGTTTATTTACCTGAGTCATGAGTTTATTTACCTGAGTCATGAGTTTATTTACCTGAGTCATGAGTTTATGTACCTGAGTCATGAGTTTATTTACCTGAGTCATGAGTTTATTTACCTGAGTCATGAGTTTATTCACCTGAGTCATGAGTTTATTTACCTGAGTCATGAGTTTATTTACCTGAGTCATGAGTTTATGTACCTGAGTCATGAGTTTATTCACCTGAGTCATGAGTTTATTCACCTGAGTCATGAGTTTATTTACCTGAGTCATGAGTTTATTTACCTGAGTCATGAGTTTATTTACCTGAGTCATGAGTTTATTTACCTGAGTCATGAGTTTATTCACCTGAGTCATGAGTTTATGTACCTGAGTCATGAGTTTATTTACCTGAGTCATGAGTTTATTCACCTGAGTCATGAGTTTATTTACCTGAGTCATGAGTTTATGTACCTGAGTCATGAGTTTATTCACCTGAGTCATGAGTTTATTCACCTGAGTCATGAGTTTATTTACCTGAGTCATGAGTTTATTTACCTGAGTCATGAGTTTATTTACCTGAGTCATGAGTTTATTTACCTGAGTCATGAGTTTATTTACCTGAGTCATGAGTTTATTTACCTGAGTCATGAGTTTATTCACCTGAGTCATGAGTTTATTTACCTGAGTCATGAGTTTATTCACCTGAGTCATGAGTTTATTTACCTGAGTCATGAGTTTATGTACCTGAGTCATGAGTTTATTCACCTGAGTCATGAGTTTATTCACCTGAGTCATGAGTTTATTTACCTGAGTCATGAGTTTATTTACCTGAGTCATGAGTTTATTTACCTGAGTCATGAGTTTATTTACCTGAGTCATGAGTTTATTTACCTGAGTCATGAGTTTATTTACCTGAGTCATGAGTTTATTCACCTGAGTCATGAGTTTATTTACCTGAGTCATGAGTTTATTCACCTGAGTCATGAGTTTATTTACCTGAGTCATGAGTTTATTTACCTGAGTCATGGGTTTATTTACCTGAGTCATGAGTTTATTCACCTGAGTCATGAGTTTATTTACCTGAGTCATGGGTTTATTCACCTGAGTCATGAGTTTATTTACCTGAGTCATGAGTTTATTCACCTGAGTCATGAGTTTATTTACCTGAGTCATGAGTTTATTTACCTGAGTCATGAGTTTATTTACCTGAGTCATGAGTTTATTTACCTGAGTCATGAGTTTATTTACCTGAGTCATGAGTTTATTTACCTGAGTCATGAGTTTATTTACCTGAGTCATGAGTTTATTCACCTGAGTCATGAGTTTATTTACCTGAGTCATGAGTTTATTCACCTGAGTCATGAGTTTATTTACCTGAGTCATGAGTTTATTTACCTGAGTCATGAGTTTATTTACCTGAGTCATGAGTTTATTTACCTGAGTCATGGGTTTATTCACCTGAGTCATGAGTTTATTCACCTGAGTCATGAGTTTATTTACCTGACTCATGAGTTTATTTACCTGAGTCATGAGTTTATTTACCTGAGTCATGAGTTTATTTACCTGAGTCATGAGTTTATTTACCTGAGTCATGGGTTTATTCACCTGAGTCATGAGTTTATTCACCTGAGTCATGAGTTTATTTACCTGAGTCATGAGTTTATTTACCTGAGTCATGAGTTTATTTACCTGAGTCATGAGTTTATTTACCTGAGTCATGAGTTTATTTACCTGAGTCATGAGTTTATTTACCTGAGTCATGAGTTTATTCACCTGAGTCATGAGTTTATTTACCTGAGTCATGAGTTTATTTACCTGAGTCATGAGTTTATTTACCTGAGTCATGAGTTTATTTACCTGAGTCATGAGTTTATTTACCTGAGTCATGAGTTTATTTACCTGAGTCATGAGTTTATGTACCTGAGTCATGAGTTTATTTACCTGAGTCATGAGTTTATTTACCTGAGTCATGAGTTTATTCACCTGAGTCATGAGTTTATTTACCTGAGTCATGAGTTTATTCACCTGAGTCATGAGTTTATTTACCTGAGTCATGAGTTTATGTACCTGAGTCATGAGTTTATTCACCTGAGTCATGAGTTTATTCACCTGAGTCATGAGTTTATTTACCTGAGTCATGAGTTTATTTACCTGAGTCATGAGTTTATTTACCTGAGTCATGAGTTTATTTACCTGAGTCATGAGTTTATTTACCTGAGTCATGAGTTTATTTACCTGAGTCATGAGTTTATTTACCTGAGTCATGAGTTTATTCACCTGAGTCATGAGTTTATTTACCTGAGTCATGAGTTTATTCACCTGAGTCATGAGTTTATTTACCTGAGTCATGAGTTTATTTACCTGAGTCATGGGTTTATTTACCTGAGTCATGAGTTTATTCACCTGAGTCATGAGTTTATTCACCTGAGTCATGAGTTTATTTACCTGAGTCATGAGTTTATTCACCTGAGTCATGAGTTTATTTACCTGAGTCATGAGTTTATTTACCTGAGTCATGAGTTTATTTACCTGAGTCATGAGTTTATTTACCTGAGTCATGAGTTTATTCACCTGAGTCATGAGTTTATTTACCTGAGTCATGAGTTTATTTACCTGAGTCATGAGTTTATTTACCTGAGTCATGAGTTTATTTACCTGAGTCATGAGTTTATTTACCTGAGTCATGAGTTTATTTACCTGAGTCATGAGTTTATTTACCTGAGTCATGAGTTTATTTACCTGAGTCATGAGTTTATTCACCTGAGTCATGAGTTTATTTACCTGAGTCATGAGTTTATTCACCTGAGTCATGAGTTTATTTACCTGAGTCATGAGTTTATTTACCTGAGTCATGAGTTTATTTACCTGAGTCATGAGTTTATTTACCTGAGTCATGGGTTTATTCACCTGAGTCATGAGTTTATTCACCTGAGTCATGAGTTTATTTACCTGACTCATGAGTTTATTTACCTGAGTCATGAGTTTATTTACCTGAGTCATGAGTTTATTTACCTGAGTCATGAGTTTATTTACCTGAGTCATGGGTTTATTCACCTGAGTCATGAGTTTATTTACCTGAGTCATGAGTTTATTCACCTGAGTCATGAGTTTATTTACCTGACTCATGAGTTTATTTACCTGAGTCATGAGTTTATTTACCTGAGTCATGAGTTTATTCACCTGAGTCATGAGTTTATTCACCTGAGTCATGAGTTTATTTACCTGAGTCATGGGTTTATTTACCTGAGTCATGAGTTTATTCACCTGAGTCATGAGTTTATTTACCTGAGTCATGAGTTTATTTACCTGAGTCATGAGTTTATTTACCTGAGTCATGGGTTTATTTACCTGAGTCATGAGTTTATTCACCTGAGTCATGAGTTTATTTACCTGAGTCATGAGTTTATTCACCTGAGTCATGAGTTTATTTACCTGAGTCATGAGTTTATTTACCTGAGTCATGAGTTTATTTACCTGAGTCATGAGTTTATTCACCTGAGTCATGAGTTTATTTACCTGAGTCATGAGTTTATTTACCTGAGTCATGAGTTTATTCACCTGAGTCATGAGTTTATTCACCTGAGTCATGAGTTTATTTACCTGAGTCATGAGTTTATTCACCTGAGTCATGAGTTTATTTACCTGAGTCATGAGTTTATTTACCTGAGTCATGAGTTTATTTACCTGAGTCATGAGTTTATTCACCTGAGTCATGAGTTTATTTACCTGAGTCATGAGTTTATTCACCTGAGTCATGAGTTTATTTACCTGAGTCATGAGTTTATTTACCTGAGTCATGGGTTTATTCACCTGAGTCATGAGTTTATTTACCTGAGTCATGAGTTTATTCACCTGAGTCATGAGTTTATTCACCTGAGTCATGAGTTTATTCACCTGAGTCATGAGTTTATTTACCTGAGTCATGAGTTTATTCACCTGAGTCATGAGTTTATTTACCTGAGTCATGAGTTTATTTACCTGAGTCATGAGTTTATTTACCTGAGTCATGAGTTTATTTACCTGAGTCATGAGTTTATTTACCTGAGTCATGAGTTTATTTACCTGAGTCATGAGTTTATTCACCTGAGTCATGAGTTTATTTACCTGAGTCATGAGTTTATTCACCTGAGTCATGAGTTTATTTACCTGAGTCATGAGTTTATTTACCTGAGTCATGAGTTTATTTACCTGAGTCATGGGTTTATTCACCTGAGTCATGAGTTTATTCACCTGAGTCATGAGTTTATTTACCTGACTCATGAGTTTATTTACCTGAGTCATGAGTTTATTTACCTGAGTCATGAGTTTATTTACCTGAGTCATGAGTTTATTTACCTGAGTCATGAGTTTATTCACCTGAGTCATGAGTTTATTTACCTGACTCATGAGTTTATTTACCTGAGTCATGAGTTTATTTACCTGAGTCATGGGTTTATTCACCTGAGTCATGAGTTTATTCACCTGAGTCATGAGTTTATTCACCTGAGTCATGAGTTTATTCACCTGAGTCATGGGTTTATTCACCTGAGTCATGAGTTTATTTACCTGAGTCATGAGTTTATTTACCTGAGTCATGAGTTTATTCACCTGAGTCATGAGTTTATTCACCTGAGTCATGAGTTTATTTACCTGAGTCATGAGTTTATTCACCTGAGTCATGAGTTTATTCACCTGAGTCATGAGTTTATTTACCTGAGTCATGAGTTTATTTACCTGAGTCATGGGTTTATTTACCTGAGTCATGGGTTTATTTACCTGAGTCATGAGTTTATTTACCTGAGTCATGAGTTTATTCACCTGAGTCATGAGTTTATTCACCTGAGTCATGAGTTTATTTACCTGAGTCATGAGTTTATTCACCTGAGTCATGAGTTTATTCACCTGAGTCATGAGTTTATTTACCTGAATCATGGGTTTATTTACCTGAATCATGGGTTTATTTACCTGAGTCATGAGTTTATTCACCTGAGTCATGAGTTTATTTACCTGAGTCATGAGTTTATTTACCTGAGTCATGGGTTTATTTACCTGAGTCATGGGTTTATTTACCTGAGTCATGAGTTTATTTACCTGAGTCATGGGTTTATTTACCTGAGTCATGGGTTTATTTACCTGAGTCATGAGTTTATTTACCTGAGTCATGGGTTTATTTACCTGAGTCATGGGTTTATTTACCTGAGTCATGGGTTTATTCACCTGAGTCATGGGTTTATTTACCTGAGTCATGAGTTTATTTACCTGAGTCATGGGTTTATTTACCTGAGTCATGAGTTTATTTACCTGAGTCATGAGTTTATTTACCTGAGTCATGAGTTTATTTACCTGAGTCATGGGTTTATTCACCTGAGTCATGAGTTTATTTACCTGAGTCATGGGTTTATTCACCTGAGTCATGAGTTTATTCACCTGAGTCATGAGTTTATTTACCTGAGTCATGAGTTTATTTACCTGAGTCATGAGTTTATTTACCTGAGTCATGAGTTTATTTACCTGAGTCATGGGTTTATTCACCTGAGTCATGAGTTTATTTACCTGAGTCATGAGTTTATTTACCTGAGTCATGAGTTTATTTACCTGAGTCATGGGTTTATTTACCTGAGTCATGAGTTTATTCACCTGAGTCATAAGTTTATTTACCTGAGTCATGAGTTTATTTACCTGAGTCATGAGTTTATTTACCTGAGTCATAAGTTTATTTACCTGAGTCATGAGTTTATTTACCTGAGTCATGAGTTTATTTACCTGAGTCATGAGTTTATTTACCTGCGTCATGAGTTTATTTACCTGAGTCATGAGTTTATTCACCTGAGTCATGAGTTTATTTACCTGAGTCATGAGTTTATTTACCTGAGTCATGGGTTTATTTACCTGAGTCATGAGTTTATTCACCTGAGTCATGAGTTTATTTACCTGAGTCATGAGTTTATTTACCTGAGTCATGAGTTTATTCACCTGAGTCATGAGTTTATTTACCTGAGTCATGAGTTTATTTACCTGAGTCATGAGTTTATTCACCTGAGTCATGAGTTTATTTACCTGAGTCATGAGTTTATTTACCTGAGTCATGAGTTTATTTACCTGAGTCATGAGTTTATTTACCTGAGTCATGAGTTTATTTACCTGAGTCATGAGTTTATTTACCTGAGTCATGAGTTTATTCACCTGAGTCATGAGTTTATTCACCTGAGTCATGAGTTTATTTACCTGAGTCATGAGTTTATTCACCTGAGTCATGAGTTTATTTACCTGAGTCATGAGTTTATTTACCTGAGTCATGAGTTTATTCACCTGAGTCATGAGTTTATTTACCTGAGTCATGAGTTTATTTACCTGAGTCATGAGTTTATTTACCTGAGTCATGAGTTTATTTACCTGAGTCATGAGTTTATTTACCTGAGTCATGGGTTTATTTACCTGAGTCATGGGTTTATTTACCTGAGTCATGAGTTTATTCACCTGAGTCATGGGTTTATTTACCTGAGTCATGAGTTTATTTACCTGAGTCATGAGTTTATTCACCTGAGTCATGAGTTTATTTACCTGAGTCATGGGTTTATTTACCTGAGTCATGAGTTTATTTACCTGAGTCATGAGTTTATTTACCTGAGTCATGAGTTTATTCACCTGAGTCATGGGTTTATTTACCTGAGTCATGGGTTTATTTACCTGAGTCATGAGTTTATTTACCTGAGTCATGAGTTTATTTACCTGAGTCATGAGTTTATTCACCTGAGTCATGAGTTTATTTACCTGAGTCATGAGTTTATTTACCTGAGTCATGAGTTTATTTACCTGAGTCATGGGTTTATTTACCTGAGTCATGAGTTTATTTACCTGAGTCATGAGTTTATTTACCTGAGTCATGAGTTTATTTACCTGAGTCATGAGTTTATTTACCTGCGTCATGAGTTTATTTACCTGAGTCATGAGTTTATTTACCTGCGTCATGAGTTTATTTACCTGAGTCATGAGTTTATTCACCTGAGTCATGAGTTTATTTACCTGAGTCATGAGTTTATTTACCTGAGTCATGAGTTTATTCACCTGAGTCATGAGTTTATTTACCTGAGTCATGAGTTTATTTACCTGAGTCATGAGTTTATTTACCTGAGTCATGGGTTTATTTACCTGAGTCATGAGTTTAT
>NW_028258760.1:35000-39452 GCF_982586985.1 Callionymus lyra
GTATAGGTGTGTGTTTGGTGTTTGTGTGCATGTGTTTGTGTGTGTATATGTGTGTGTATGGGTGTTTGTGTTTTCTTGTGTATGTTTACATGTGTGTGCGTGTGTATCTTTGTGTGTGTGTGTGTGTATGTTTGTGTGTGTGTGTATGTTTGTGTGTGTATGCGTGTGTATGTTTGTGTTTGAGCCCCCGCCTCTTGCCCTGAGTAGCTGGGATCAGCTCTTGCATGAGAATCAAAGGTAAATCATTTGACACCGTTTTAATCGAATATTTCTTGATCAAAGTTTTTAAACCATGAATGTTTATGTGATTTAAATGAAAGACAATAAATAAACATAAACTAAAATATTAAGAAAACAAACGTAGAAGTTTAAGTTAAGATAAAATAAATAAACAGTAAATAAGAGACATGTTTAACTTTGTTGTTTTTAACTCGAATCACCGGAAGCGGAAGCATAAACGGAGCCAGTGTTGCCATGACGACCGCTCGATAGCATTGGTTTGCTGCACTTCTATAAAACCGCCACCAGGTGGAAGCATTTACCAAACATCCGCTCGACGTAACGAGAATTAAAACTAACGGTTAAAAGAAATATAAACATGAATACGAATTATATATTTATAACTACTGATGATAGTAATAATAATAATAATATAATAATGATAATAATTGTTTTGTTTTTCCTTTTTAAACGTTGTATTTATTTTTAATATGTTAAATATTTAAATATCGTATTTTCATCAAGTGTTACTTGTTGTTATTGTTGTGTAGTAACAAACGAGCTTTATCTACAGAAACATGTTCTGGATCCTTCACATGATTCTTCTGAGTCTAATGAGTCTAATGATTGAGTCACAGGATTGATCCGTCACATGATTCTTTGAGTCTAATGAGTCTAATGAGTCTAATGATTGAGTCACAGGATTGATCCGTCACATGATTCTTTGAGTCTAATGAGTCTAATGATCGAGTCACAGGATTGATCCATCACATGATTCTTTGAGTCTAATGAGTCTAATGAGTCTAATGATCGAGTCACAGGATTGATCCATCACATGATTCTTTGAGTCTAATGAGTCTAATGATCGAGTCACAGGATTGATCCGTCACATGATTCTTCTGAGTCTAATGAGTCTAATGAGTCTAATGATCGAGTCACAGGATTGATCCGTCACATGATTCTTCTGAGTCTAATGAGTCTAATGATCGAGTCACAGGATTGATCCGTCACATGATTCTTCTGAGTCTAATGAGTCTAATGAGTCTAATGATCGAGTCACAGGATTGATCCGTCACATGATTCTTCTGAGTCTAATGAGTCTAATGATCGAGTCACAGGATTGATCCGTCACATGATTCTTCTGAGTCTAATGAGTCTAATGATCGAGTCACAGGATTGATCCGTCACATGATTCTTTGAGTCTAATGAGTCTAATGAGTCTAATGATCGAGTCACAGGATTGATCCATCACATGATTCTTTGAGTCTAATGAGTCTAATGATCGAGTCACAGGATTGATCCGTCACATGATTCTTCTGAGTCTAATGAGTCTAATGAGTCTAATGATCGAGTCACAGGATTGATCCGTCACATGATTCTTCTGAGTCTAATGAGTCTAATGAGTCTAATGAGTCTAATGAGTCTAATGATCGAGTCAGAGGATTGATCCGTCACATGATTCTTCTGAGTCTAATGAGTCTAATGAGTCTAATGAGTCTAATGAGTCTAATGAGTCTAATGATCGAGTCAGAGGATTGATCCGTCACATGATTCTTTGAGTCTAATGAGTCTAATGAGTCTAATGATCGAGTCACAGGATTGATCCGTCACATGATTCTTCTGAGTCTAATGAGTCTAATGAGTCTAATGATCGAGTCACAGGATTGATCCGTCACATGATTCTTCTGAGTCTAATGAGTCTAATGAGTCTAATGATCGAGTCAGAGGATTGATCCGTCACATGATTCTTCTGAGTCTAATGAGTCTAATGAGTCTAATGATCGAGTCACAGGATTGATCCGTCACATGATTCTTCTGAGTCTAATGAGTCTAATGAGTCTAATGATCGAGTCACAGGATTGATCCGTCACATGATTCTTTGAGTCTAATGAGTCTAATGAGTCTAATGATCGAGTCACAGGATTGATCCGTCACATGATTCTTCTGAGTCTAATGAGTCTAATGAGTCTAATGATCGAGTCAGAGGATTGATCCGTCACATGATTCTTCTGAGTCTAATGAGTCTAATGAGTCTAATGATCGAGTCAGAGGATTGATCCGTCACATGATTCTTCTGAGTCTAATGAGTCTAATGAGTCTAATGATCGAGTCACAGGATTGATCCGTCACATGATTCTTTGAGTCTAATGAGTCTAATGAGTCTAATGATCGAGTCAGAAGATTGATCCGTCACATGATTCTTTGAGTCTAATGAGTCTAATGAGTCTAATGATCGAGTCACAGGATTGATCCGTCACATGATTCTTCTGAGTCTAATGAGTCTAATGAGTCTAATGATCGAGTCAGAAGATTGATCCGTCACATGATTCTTTGAGTCTAATGAGTCTAATGAGTCTAATGATCGAGTCACAGGATTGATCCGTCACATGATTCTTCTGAGTCTAATGAGTCTAATGAGTCTAATGATCGAGTCACAGGATTGATCCGTCACATGATTCTTCTGAGTCTAATGAGTCTAATGAGTCTAATGATCGAGTCAGAGGATTGATCCGTCACATGATTCTTCTGAGTCTAATGAGTCTAATGAGTCTAATGATTGAGTCAGAGGATTGATCCGTCACATGATTCTTTGAGTCTAATGAGTCTAATGAGTCTAATGATCGAGTCACAGGATTGATCCGTCACATGATTCTTCTGAGTCTAATGAGTCTAATGAGTCTAATGATTGAGTCACAGGATTGATCCGTCACATGATTCTTCTGAGTCTAATGAGTCTAATGATCGAGTCAGAGGATTGATCCGTCACATGATTCTTCTGAGTCTAATGAGTCTAATGATCGAGTCAGAGGATTGATCCGTCACATGATTCTTCTGAGTCTAATGAGTCTAATGATCGAGTCACAGGATTGATCCGTCACATGATTCTTCTGAGTCTAATGAGTCTAATGAGTCTAATGAGTCTAATGAGTCTAATGATCGAGTCAGAGGATTGATCCGTCACATGATTCTTCTGAGTCTAATGAGTCTAATGAGTCTAATGAGTCTAATGAGTCTAATGATCGAGTCACAGGATTGATCCGTCACATGATTCTTCTGAGTCTAATGAGTCTAATGAGTCTAATGAGTCTAATGAGTCTAATGATCGAGTCACAGGATTGATCCGTCACATGATTCTTCTGAGTCTAATGAGTCTAATGAGTCTAATGAGTCTAATGAGTCTAATGAGTCTAATGATCGAGTCACAGGATTGATCCGTCACATGATTCTTTGAGTCTAATGAGTCTAATGAGTCTAATGATCGAGTCACAGGATTGATCCGTCACATGATTCTTTGAGTCTAATGAGTCTAATGATCGAGTCAGAGGATTGATCCGTCACATGATTCTTCTGAGTCTAATGAGTCTAATGATCGAGTCAGAGGATTGATCCGTCACATGATTCTTTGAGTCTAATGAGTCTAATGAGTCTAATGATCGAGTCAGAGGATTGATCCGTCACATGAGTCTTTGAGTCTAATGAGTCTAATGATCGAGTCACAGGATTGATCCGTCACATGATTCTTTGAGTCTAATGAGTCTAATGATCGAGTCACAGGATTGATCCATCACATGATTCTTTGAGTCTAATGAGTCTAATGATCGAGTCACAGGATTGATCCGTCACATGATTCTTTGAGTCTAATGAGTCTAATGATTGAGTCACAGGATTGATCCGTCACATGATTCTTTGAGTCTAATGAGTCTAATGAGTCTAATGATCGAGTCAGAGGATTGATCCGTCACATGATTCTTTGAGTCTAATGAGTCTAATGATCGAGTCAGAGGATTGATCCGTCACATGATTCTTTGAGTCTAATGAGTCTAATGAGTCTAATGATCGAGTCAGAGGATTGATCCGTCACATGATTCTTTGAGTCTAATGAGTCTAATGAGTCTAATGAGTCTAATGATTGAGTCACAGGATTGATCCGTCACATGATTCTTTGAGTCTAATGAGTCTAATGAGTCTAATGATCGAGTCACAGGATTGATCCGTCACATGATTCTTTGAGTCTAATGAGTCTAATGAGTCTAATGATCGAGTCACAGGATTGATCCGTCACATGATTCTTTGAGTCTAATGAGTCTAATGATTGAGTCACAGGATTGATCCGTCACATGATTCTTTGAGTCTAATGAGTCTAATGAGTCTAATGATCGAGTCAGAGGATTGATCCGTCACATGATTCTTTGAGTCTAATGAGTCTAATGATCGAGTCAGAGGATTGATCCG